>NC_092345.1:66884133-67035558 GCF_963676685.1 Mytilus edulis | reverse complement strand
ACGTTTTTTAGTGCAAGCACCCCCTTAACCACCCTCTATGACAATTCTTCTACATGCCACATATTTAGAAGCAAGGTCAATTGAAAATTATATTTTGAGGTCAAGGTTATATACCAAGGAACACACTGTATCATGATGGCAAATCAAACGTGCACATGTCAAGAGTCAAAAAGTCATAGTCTGGTCAAGAGTTCCATGTTAAAAATACACACAGCAGTCCTGCACGAAGTGATCATGGTACACGTTACAATGTCTTGTGTCATGATGCACTACACATGCCAAATACAGAAAACTTAGGTCAGAGACAGAAACACAAGACATATAACTAAACTCAATTGAACGGTACTTGTATTGCAGGTCACTACAATTGCCTTCAACATACTCGGAACATAAACTCTCGGAACACTGCAAAGTAAAAATCGTCTTAATTAAATCGGTAAGATTAGACATTAAAACACTAAAAACTAGGGTTTACCATTAGTTTTTAGTAACCATGTGATAGTATTATGGTAAACTGATGGAAACACATGATACAGTCATGAAATTGAATATTTGAAATAGTACGACCAGAACAATACAAGACAGAGTTGTAAACAAAACATACGAATTTTTAATCACAATGCACAAATAAGGAACCGTATTTATTCATCTAAAATGTACGCTTGCGTTAAACAATGGAAATTAACAAGTTGTATATTTATATAAACGATCAATCTTGTAAATAAATAAGCTTTATTTGAGTCGGCAAGGTATCCAAACAGAGACAAACATAAGCTCTAATGAGCTTTTAACCGACATATGAGACATTTATAACAATACAATATTTATAACAATATAATGCAATAAATTTCACAGCACAAAAATGAAGCACTAAAAGCTGAATATAAGCATAAGCTAGGTATTAAAGCTAAGTGTAAACTAGACATAAAAGCTGGCAAAATGCATAGCATAGAATATTAAAAAAAACAACAACCAGGGAGTATGATCAAGATGGTAAATAAATTAGCATAATATATTAACTAAAAAGTCTGCACAGGCTGTGCACTTACAGTCATTTCCATTCCATGACTTTAAAATATTTTTAAACTGACTAAAATTAGCAATTTATCTAAAAATCATCAGGTAGATCATTCCATAAAGCAGCAACTGTGTATTTAAAAGAGTTTTTACCATAGGTTGGTGTTCGGACCCTATACAGGTATATCTACAATAATTGAATATCTAAAATTAAATTTACAATCTTTCAATACAACTAAATCATGTAAGCATGGTGGTGACAATTTATATTTAAGAATTGATTGCTTCTTTTTGTAACTTCATTGGGGTGTAAAAGCGTTGACCGAAGTACATTTTGTATATGAAGCGCGGAAGCACTTCATACTAAAAATGTGCGCACGGTCAACTCTTTTACAACCCTATGAAGTTACAAAAAGAAGCATTCAATACTTATAATTACATTATTTTAGCAATGATCATGAAAACACGAATTTTATTATTGTTTTATTTAATTCACCTGTGCACTTTATTGTGTGGCCACGTGTTATCATGAATGAAAAGTTTTATTGAGCAATGCAATTGCTTACGGAATAACACGTGATGTGCAGTTAGCCAATCAGAATAAAGTATCATAATGAAACATACATCTAATTTATTATTGAATTTTAAAACACTCAATAGCCATGTTACGCATACGTCTTATTTTCAGTTATGGAACCTTTGCTCGTAAAAGTAGTTCATCTTATGAATTAGCATAGTCTTCATATATAAATCGTAAAGCCCTTTCCTGATTTTTTTCCAATTTAGTGGTGTTATTTTTGTTGCAGAAATGCCATGCCAAAGGAGAAAAATTAAAATTAGATAAAATAAATGTGTGGAATATTGTCAATTTATTCAATTTAGTAGGGTAACAGCCAATGCGCTTTAAAACATTCAGTTGTTGGGATGCTTTACGACAAATATTTTTAATGTGGTGATTTAGATTAATTAAGTTGATAGTCAATATTAATACCTAAAAGTTTGACAATCTTATCATGGGATATTTTTGCTGACTGTACATTAAAAACAGGCTTCTTTGCAAATGTTTTATTTCCAACTGCAATGGCTTGGAATTTATCAGGATTTTGCCCGCATACAATTAAATCTAAACCAGTCAATTAAAACAGCACTTTCTCTTTCGGGTGTACATAATTAATTTTCAAAATTGTTGTCAGCATTTGACAGAGTATTATCATCAGCATAATTATACAGGGTACCATGTTCAATAAAATAGAATATGTTATTTATAAAATATTGAATATTAAATATTAGGGGCCCCAGGATTGAGCCCTGGTGGTACCCCTTTTTTAGTCTTCTGTGCACGATTTTATCATTTTTTACGCAAACATATCATATTATCGTCAATTTTTTTTTAAAATACCGTCTTTTGAAGCCGAAGTTTAACGATTGTCACCTTATAGTAAACAATCAACAAAAAGCATGGGTATTGAGAAGGTATTTAACATGTACAATCAGATAATTGTTTATTTTCATTACAGATCCATGCATATTGCGATAAGGGTCACACTAAGGTCACTATGCATACGGAAAATATGTCGGTGAATTGCTTCCTCGAAGTAAGAAATTAAAAAAAGTAAACTTCTTCTAAATGTGGAAAAATTAAAGAATTTTCTTCAGAAAAAAGTATATGTACAAAAGTATTTAATTTGTTTTGGTGTGAAATTACCTTCTCGGGGATTCCTTATTTTTCACACACAAAATCACGGTTAATTCCGCATAATTGACTTTCATCTGTTTTGGGCTCAGTTTTGGGGGTAAAATAAACTATTTTTCAGACATATCATTATATATAAAAATCGAGATATAGAATAAAAACATTGTATTCTTTCAGCACTTTTTTCTCACGGTCAAAAAAATACAGGGCACTACTTCGTTTCGTTCGCAATTTCGATAAATTTGATTGAAAACTGGTTTCCGAATTCAAAGTGCTAACAATGCATGACGGGTAATTAAACAAAAAAAAATTGCGGAATGAAAACAATGTTTCGCATCAAAGAGCATGAAAATAAGGCGTGAACTAAGACCTTTTACCTTTTTACTTGTATAAAATATGTCAGAAGATGTAGATGTTGATCTGAGGGAACAAACATTCCACAATGCAGTTCGAGAGGTTATTGTAAGTATCCGGGGACTAAGAAAAAACTTTTTTCTTCTGCGCTTTCGAATGAATGACGCTAATAGCGATACAGTATCAACTGATGTATAAATTTGAACTGGTTGTTCAACATGTAATAGCTTTAACGTGCTATTATTTCGAAGAAAAATAATTACCTCCCTTTAACGTTTTATAATAAAATTATTCCTTTCTGAGTAAATTATACCAAGAATCTACATGATTTAAATTACTCTATACACCTTATCGCTATTTGACTGCCGTTACTGGATATCACACAGGTTCCCGTAAAATTTTGACGTCTTAAAGCAAAATATCTGACGCCACAATGGAAAAGTGATTGTTGTATGCGTCAAAAGTTCAAGCGGCCGGGATCAGCGATAAGGTGTATACTTACACTACGTACATACATATGTTCATATATGTACAGTAGCATGGGTAAACTTTGAATATATACAAGTAGTTTTGACAAAGTTGTTGATGTCCAAAAAACATTAACCACAGATGATTGATATGTCTCGCTTTTGCAACATATTAGTAATTACTATTAAAATTTTGCAAGTTTGTAAAAAAAAAAAAAAATGCTCTGATCTCAAATCTCAGAAGGCAAAGAGAGTCATAATGATTGTCTGTGGTCAAGTATTAGATCCACTCATAACAGAAAAACTAAAATAAACTAGAAATGGTACAGATGTGTGCTGCCTGTTATATGTAACGTTATGAAACGTAAATGTAACAAAAAATTCGTTCCGGCGTGACATTTGTTCCGCCGGAACAAATATCATAGGAAATATGTTCCAGCACTATAAAATTTGTTCCGGAACTAATATTTTAACCAAGTGTGAAATAAGTTCTGGAACAAAAATCACAGCACCATGAGTTTTGTTCCAATATTAAAATTAAAAAAAAAAGTGAAATAAGTTTGTGTGATATTAGTTTTGAACAAAGGTACCGGGTATTTCATAGAAATCAGTGAAAATGTTCTGCTCGAACATATTTCATAGAAATCAGTGAAAATGTTCTGCTCGAACATATTTCACAGAAAATAAGTACTGTGCTTGCATGGGGTACATTTGCAATTGAAGGCATGACTGTAGGAAGAAGATAAGAAATAAAAGCGATGATGATGTTTCATAATTTGTATTTATGTTTATATATATGTGGTATTCCACCTCCATGTTTCTTGTTGATCCGTCATGGGTGTTCTAATCATACATGTACTTAACTATGGTCATTGCACAGTTTTTAAAGAATGTGTCTTTTGTTTCTATATGTCTTTTAATATAATTGATCAGTCACTTTGTCCTTTTTAAAAAAGTACAAATGTTCATCTTTATCATGTTTAACTATTTTCATGATTTTTCGGAATGACTTTTATCAGAGCTCCAGATAAGAATTCACAAATTGGGGTTTTTACCCACCATTTTTTTACGTAATTGGGTGATAAAGATTTTTAATTGCATTATCAATTTCAGTTCACCCCTCAAGCACATATCAAATTGGGTTTTTAACCACTAAGCTCCTTTATGTATTGGGTTTTTTCATCAACACAATATTGAATATTCAGGCATGTTATAATCACATTATATCAACCTCAGATGTTTTTCCATCTTAAATATGTGCTAGCTGTTTTATTTAGTTTATTCACTGACAAGCAATTGTACATTTTATTTATGTCCCGTTTTAAACGTTCTTCCAGTTTTTTATTTTCTCATAACTTATATAAACTGCAGCTGGTGTCACTAGTTGGACAGTAACTAATTACCTTTCTAGATCCCAAATGATCACCCTACAGTTTAGTTGGGGTAGGCGTGGGCCAGCTAAGTGTTTAGATTTTTATGTGAAATTTAGGTGCTGTAAGAAAGTTTTGCCAGTACTTTCACCTATTTGCCAGACCTACTTTTAAAAAAAAATAATAAGTAGTTCCCAGATTTGAGATATATATACCTTTCACTTTTTCCAACTGATTTCGTTTATGACGTAACCCCGTGTTTATCTTTCTAGCAATATTCTCGTTGAGGTATGCAAACATGCACGTGCGTTTGATGGACGCTTCATCAGTCAAGGGTCTAACTTAAATAAGTTATTAGAGAAAAATAACATACATGTTGTTATTGTGAGCTGAAATATCAAAAAACTGTAATAACATATGTATGTTACATGTTTCAAAGGGGAAATATACAACCTTTATTTTGTTAAATTTTTCTCAAGTTCTATTGATATTATAATTTTCTTTATGTATACTAATCTTTGCAAATATATAACAGCTCATAGCTTACCAACACACCTATGTTATTACAGAAAATACATTCCTGCAATAACCAATGGGTGTTATTGCAGCTTCTCTATATCTCTTTAAAGGCTTTGCTCTGACTTGCATAAGAATGCATTTCAATTCATTGTAAGAAATGATGATCAGAGCTTGTAATGAGGCACTGTGCAAGATTCCAAGTGTCTCATTTACTCTGATATAGTAAATTACATGCTTGTAATAACATAAGCCTTGTTATTACAGCTTAGTTTGCCCTTAAAAGCCTTGTCTCATTGATTTACCATGGTTAATCATAATTGTATTAATGGAATTAGAAAATTAGTTATCAGGGTAAATTATTAAGCTACTGCGCAAAAGATTTTAAGAATTCCCAAGTGCCCATTAAAGATAAAACATTTTTGATATATTTCACTGATAACCAACATATGTTATTACAGATTCAGGTAAAAAGAGAAGACAACTCATGAAAGTGTCTGTAATAACAACATGCATGTTATTTTTCCCTGATAACTTATTTAAGTTAGACCCTTGACTGTTCATAAAAACACTAACTGAATTTTGTTATTATCATAACTTTCCCTAAGCTATCAAAAAGAAAGAAGATGAATACATGCGGACATTTACTTTCATTTAAATAATTGTATGTTATGATAAGTCCCAAGCAATTCGAAAAAATATGACAACATGACACACGCTAATTGGATAAACGTCGAGAAGATCGAAATGTTTTCATATTCACATGTACCTGTTGAGCAACGGAAAATTCCAACAAGGACCCATTTCAGCTACTTGATGCAGGGCTCTATTTTCAGAACGATAGGACATTTCCAATTATTAATATTCTAAAATAGATTTACGCTACGACTGTAATCAGATAACGGTAAATAACGCAAACGATAGCGAGTAAAAGCGTTAAGAACTCATAGTTTTGGCATATAATTGGGTTTTCCTTTGAATTAATTGGGTTATTGAACCCTGCAATGGGCAATCGCATTGAGTTTTTAATTAGTTTTTTTGCGTGATCACGCAAATACGCAGCTTATCTGGAGCTCTGTTTTATTATTTTTTTCTTATTCTACTCTTTCCTGGTTCATAAGTGTCATTTTTAGTATTATTAATTGAGTATGTTATATATTAAACTTTTGCTTTACTCCACATGATCCAAATTGGATGTGTACACTTTTTATTTATTACCTTATCAATATAATACACACTTTTATAATGACTTTAAACTCACTGATAACAAGCATGACAAGTGCTCAGTTTACAAGATAACTTGTTTAACCAGTGGAACATATTTCATAGACAAGGAACTTATTTCACCAGGTGAGGAACAAATCTCACAAATCCAGAACTTATTTCACCAGGTAAGGAACAAATCTCACAAACGTAGAACTTATTTCACTAGGTAAGGAACAAATTTCACCAACCCAGAACTTATTTCACCAGGTAAAGTGTGAAACTTATTTCATATAGATGGAACATATTATATAGAAATTGTCTGTGAAAAAAGTTCTCCTAGAACATATTTCCTGTGAAATTAGTTCCACTAGTACTGAACAGTGATATCAGAACAATGCCCAATCATTTCAGAAAATATCTACCTCAAAAGACAGTTACAAAAGGTCATTTTTCAAAGTATAATAATCCAAAACAATTTATCTGCTTTACTGGACATCACAAAAGATCTCGTAAAATGTTGACGTCATAATAGAAAATATATGTCCCCATAATGGAAAAGTGATTGTATGACGTCAAAAGTTCAAGCGGGACAGAGTTTCAAATAGCCATAAGGTGTACAGAACAAGTTGTGGTAGCATGTCAAACAATTCAAAATTTTAGAGAACAGTTGACACCATGAGACAGCACAGCAGCCTTTTGAGGCACAAAAAAACACCTTGACAGACATATATACATGAAAGGCAGTTTGGAAAATGTTTTAAACAAGAGCATTTAAATTGGTATGTTATAAAGCATTGCCTTCATGTCATAGTAGGGATATCTTTCCAGCATGTTCCTTAATTTTCATTAACATTTAGGTTTGAAATTATTCACACTCTGACATATTTTGCTACTCATGAGATATTGTGTTAAATTATTTAAGAAGCCTGTATACGTAATTAGAAATAGTATGTCTTGAACTCTTCAGATATAAATTATACATTTTCATATAACATGTATAATTTGATTGTTTTTCTTCCAGATTTTCCTGTTGTTATTTATTCTGTTGTATGTGAGTTCATATGTGGTCCTGTGTTATTTTAAGAGAAAAACAGACAATGATGAGATGTATGCAGGTATATTTATAAGTAGTGACTAAAACAAACATGCCAAATGGAATTCCAACTTTTTTGAACAACTCAAGTGTCTAGATCATGTACATGTAGATGCAGAAGTGTCAAAGACCCTTATTTAGTTAAAAATAACTTGAGGCCAAGGTCTTTTAATTGCATTACCAGGAATTCATTTAAGCAATGCATACCAACAGATTTGCAGTCACACAGTATAACGAAGAAATGAAAATAAAGTATTATGAATAAATTCTAAACATATTTATGTACATTTTGTATCTACATTTCAATCATATTTTTAACTCACCTAGCCCGAAGGGCCAAGTGAGCTTTTCTCATCACTTTGCGTCTGTCGTCGTTAGCTTTTACAAAAATCTTCTCCTCTGAAACTACTGGGCCAAATCAAACCAAACTTGGCCACAATCATCATTGGGGTATCTAGTTTAAAAAAAGTGTGGCGTGACCCGGCCAACCAAGATGGCCGTCATGGCTAAAAATAGAACAGGGGTAAAATGTAGAATTTGGCTTATAACTCTGAAACCAAAGCGTTTAGAGAAAATCTGACATGGGGGTCAAATTGTTTATCAGGTAAAGATCTATCTGCCCTGAAATTTTCAGAAGAATCGGACAACTGGTTGTTGGGTTGCTGCCCCTTAATTGGCAATTTCAGGAAATTGTACCGTTTTTTGGCTATTATCTTGAATATTATTATAGATAGAGATAAACTGTAAACAGCAATAATGTTCAGCACAGAAAGATCTACAAATAAGTTAGTATGACTAAAATGGTCAGTTGACCCCTTTAGGAGTTATTGCTCTTTATAGTAATTTTTTTACCAATTTTTCTTATTTTTTTCTAATCTTTTACAAAATTCTTCTCCTCTAAAACTACTGTTCCAAATTGAACTATACTTGGCCTTAATCATCATTGAGGTATCTAGTTTAAAAGTGCAGTGACCCAGGCAACCAACCAAGATGGCCACCATGGCTAAAAATAGAACATAGTGGTAAAATGTAGATTTTGGCTTACAACTCTGAAACCAAAGTATTAAAAGCAATTCAGACATGGGGATAAATTGTTTTGCAAGTCAAGATCTATCTGCCCTGAAATTTTCAGATGAATCTGACACCTGTTTGTTGGGTTGCTGCCCCTAAATTGAAAATTTTGAAGGAAATTTTGCTGTTTTTGGTTATTATCTTGAATATTATTATAGATAGAGATAAACTGTAAACAGCAATAATGTTCAGCAAAGTAAGATCCACAAATAAGTCAACATGACCAAAAAGGCTGTTGACCCCTTAAGGAGTTATTGCCCTTTATAGTCAATTTTTAATAATTTTGTAAATTTTGTAAATATTTGTAAATTTCAACAAAATATTTTCCTCTGTTACTAAATGGCCAAGTTTGTTATAAATTGAGATGATTGTAAGAAGCAAGAATGTTCAGTTAAGTAAAATCTACAAACACATCACCATCACCAAAATACAATTTTGTCATGAATCCATCCGTCTGTGATTAATATGCACATAGACCAAGGTGAGCGACACAGGCTCTTAAGAGGCTGAGCCTCTAGTTATAAAAGCTGCTGTGAACTTGACCTTTTAACTAGTGACATAAAAGAATTGAACCTTCCAATAACTAAGGTCAATTATGACTATTTTTTTTTTACAATTTTCAAAGATGGTTATTGGTAACATGTCTGTCTGTCACAAAATATGTACATATATTGTACATGACAAATTAGCACTATATTTAACTTTGGTGCATAATTCTTTTGTTGGTATCTATAATACTAAAATTACAAGGTCCAATTTGTCAGCCGTCATCACGTAAAAACAACGAATCACAGAATTCAACTTTATATATAACTAATATAGTACAAAGGTGTAGATTAAAAATTACACCACTCCAGGCCCTTTTGTTTTCCACGTTATTAATATTGCCAATAATTAAGAAGTTCCGGGTCGAGTCCGCTACTGATACCAATAGTTTATTTACCTGTTACCTATTACCTTATCTGTACGTTTCGCATCTGACAGGCGCACCACCAAACGTTGTATTCAGGACTAATATGCTATATACACGGGTCATAACCACAGGGTTGACACTACTAAATTGTCAAATTGTTACCTATTGTAGTATTTTAATCAGTAAGACTTTCTAAGATAACAATACGAATACTAAAAATCTGGACTAAAAATAAGGCGTATAGGTACAGTTTTCAATTTGTTAGTGGGCATGACGTAAAACAGCAAAGCAAAGAATTCAACTTTATTTATAACTTATATAGGACAATGCTGTTGATTAAAAAATACTCCATTCCAGGACCTTTTGTTTTCCAAATAATTAATATTACCAATAACTGATAAGTTCCAGTTCAACGGGTTCAAACAGAAAGACTTGAAAGCAGAGAAAAACTGTGTATCTTATAATCGACATGACTTTATCAGATGACAATACTAATACTAAAATAAGGCTTGCGCATAGTTATATACTTTAATTCAGTCACGGACCCGTGATATCACGGGTGTGTTCTAGTTTTATATATTATTCTTTTTGTAGTTTTACAATTATTATTCATATTTTGTAGGAGAGGAAGATGCAATAGTATTTAGAATTTCGTAAGTATATGTACTAAAGTGAGGAATCTCCAATGCAATGTTTTATGTCAAAGTTGGTTTATATATTTAACAGACTTTTTAAAAAGAAAACTGAAAAGATATAGGATAGATCTACAAAAATACATGTGCAAAACAATAAAATATTGTGAATTTTTCATTAAGAAATATCTCTGTTTTCAAGATGCTACTTTCTAGTTGTATCAAATTAATAGGCCAATGAATGGCAAGGTTATCACTGGAATCATTTGACGTTCCATTAGTCATTACATTTGGAAATTCTTGAATAGAACAGCAGAAGGAATTGAGATCGAACTTTGTGTATATGAAACATGATACCTTATACTATAAAGTACATTTGTGTGAGAACACATAAAAGAAAGAGATTGACAAAGATTGTTATATGTTCCAGGTTATACCTATGTACTATCAGCTGATTACTATATATTTCAGGTTATGGCTATGTACTTTTACCTTGGCAGTATCAGCTGGTGCTGCGTTACTTCTACCGATCTCTATCGTATCCAATGAAGTCTTACTACTCTATCCTAAAAGTTATTACGTTAAGTGGTTGAACAGTTCACTTATACATGGTAAATTATCCTAAAAGTTTTTACGAAAAGTGGTTGAACAGTTCACTTATACATGGTAAATTATCCTTAAAGTTATTAAGTTAAGTGGTTGAACAGTTCACTCATACGTGGTAAATTATCCTAAAAGTTATTAAGTTATGGTTGAACAGTTCACTTATACATGGTAAATTATCCTAAAAGTTATTACGTAAAGTGGTCACTTATACATGGTAAATTATCCTAAAAGCTATTACGTTAAGTTGTTGAACAGTTCACTTATACCTGGTAAATTATCCTAAAAGCTATTACGTTAAGTTGTTGAACAGTTCACTTATACATGGTAAATTACCCCAAAAGTTATTACGTTAAGTGGTTAAATAGTTCACTTTTACATGGTAAATTATCCTAAAAACAATTACGTTAAGTTGTTGAACAGTTCACTTATACATGGTAAATTATCCTAAAAGTTATAACGTTAAGTGGTTGAACAGTTCACTTATACCTGGTAAATTATCCTAAAAGCTATTACGTTAAGTTGTTGAACAGTTCACTTTTACATGGTAAATTATCCTAAAAGCTATAACGTTATGTTGTTGAACAGTTCACTTATACTGTACATGGTAAATTATCCTAAAGTTATAATGTTAAGTTGTTGAACAGTTCACTTTTACATGGTAAATTATCCTAAAAGCTATTATGTTAAGTGGTTGAACAGTTCACTTATACATGGTAAATTATCCTAAGAGTTTGAACGTTAAGTGGTTGAATAGTTCACTTATACCTGGTAAATTATCCTAAAAGCTATTATGTTAAGTGGTTGAACAGTTCACTTTTACATGGTAAATTATTCTAAAAGCTATTACATTAAGTTGTTGAACAGTTCTTTTATACATGATAAATTATTCTAAAAGTTTTAACGTTAAGGTAGATGGGGTGTCTAAACTATAATCCATAGAATCTTTTAATAATTTGCCAAAATGTAGTCCATATCCTGCTTGTTTAAAAACATTAATAAAAAGAATGGGTCACCGGACTTATTTTCACGCTACAGGTTGTTCAAAATTGTCAAGAATTTGTATAGATTATGCATGGAAAACCCATTATTCCGCCCTACAACGCAAACCACACCATAAAATTTTGAGATAAAATATGAGAAGATAGCTTCAATATTATGCTTTCAGATAAGAAAAAGAAAAAATGGGGTCACCGGACTCGTTTTCTTGCTACATGTAAAAATGGGTAAATTCCTAACACATTCCATTGTAAAAGTAACACTATCTGGATTATCTGCCCTTGCATTTGAGTTGCCTCCCCTTATTTGACAAAGTTGGAAAAAAATGAATCAAACAAAAGAATTCTAATTTTTGTAAAATACAATCATAAATATGATCAAACATGGCATTTTCTATATTATAATGAAAATTCTTACACATGAATTACCTACTACTATAAAAATTTGCACATTTCATCAAAGATCTAGACCTTGTTTTCTAGTATTTCAAAATCCAAGATGGAGGAAGACACCCTATCTACCTTAAGTGGTTGAACAGTTCACTTATACATGTACATGGTAAATTATCCTAAAAGTTATAACGTTAAGTTGTTGAACTGTTCACTTTTACATGGTAAATTATCCTAAAAGTTATAACGTTAAGTGGTTGAACAGTTCACTTATACATGGTAAATTATCCTAAAAGCTATTACGTTAAGTTGTTGAACAGTTCACTTATACATTGTAAATTATCCTAAAAGTTATTATGTTAAGTTGTTGAACAGTTTTTCACAATGTAAACTTTGTTACCTTATTGTCAAAATTTTCGGAATAATTTAATTTTAGAAGTATTTTAAAGTTTTACTTATCTTTTGTAGGACTATGGAACCATGTGTTTCTTTTTTCCAATCTGACTTTATTCATCTTCATGCCATTTGGTTACTTGTTCACAGAATCAGAAGGTTTTGTAGGATCTCGCAAGGTAATTATACAGATGTTATCAATCTGTAGACTATAACACAGATATACTATCACTCCTGTAACTTCTTAGTATTGGTGATTATGTCTATTTTCCTGGGCATAAATTCATCAGTTAGGCTCTGTAAATAGTATATCAATGTCTCTCTAATAATATCAGATAAAATTGAGAATGGAAATGGGGAATGTGCCAAAGAGACAACAACCCGACCATAGAGCAGACAACAGCAGAAGGTCACCAACAGGTCTTCAATGGTATATATTTAAATTATTGGACATCATCCTTGTGACAAAACACGGAAAAGGGTATTGCTCAATATAATACCAACAGCAGCTACATTGATGAATCCAAATGTAATCCATTATGCATTGATTTATTTTGTCTGATACTTTCAGGGACTTTTAGGGAGAGTGTATGAAACCATCATTATTTTATGTTTGTTGACAATAGTTGTCATTGGACTTGCATGGGTAGCAACTGCCATGTTTAATGAAGATGATCATAGCAAAGAAACATTGTTTGGTAAGATAGTAATTTTCTTTTAAACTGATATTTGAAATGAAAAAAGGACCATGCATAAGTACGTCAAGGAAAACACTCTACATGTATAGATGTGAAAGTGTTAGATTGTTGGTTGCTGAACCTGTGCAACAAAGATTTCATGTAAAGTAAAAGTGTGAGAAGCAGGATGAAAAAGTGGAGATGACCATTATAATATCTTGTGTTTAGAATGCAAAAACACACAATCAAGATATATGTGAATAATAAATGCATCCATCTTATATTAAGATGAAACATAGTATACCAGTGAAAATGCTATAAAAATGGTTTCTTTTATAATGTTTTGACAGTGAATGGTAAAGTTGTCTTAAAAGCTTTAAAGAAACAAAATCACGAGTAATTGTTTGTTTTTGTTTGGATTATTATACAACGATAATTTCAAATACTTAGAGTAACAATGAAATAAGAAATCAGTCTTAAATTCAGACAGCGCAGTAAGATAGTGTGGTCAAATGAATGTTGTATAACACATTAAATAAATGGAGTAATTAAAGGGAAACTTCGCAAAAAAATCAAAAATTGATATTGTGTCCATTCTGTATAGAAACGCTCAAATTCATAGATATTAAAGTTTTATTCTGCTAGATAAGAGATCACCATCGATTTTAAATTTAGAGTTTCAATTCTCTGCGTTCGGCCATTTTGTCATCTTGTCCGATTTGAAACCACGTTATGTCTAAGGACCAAAACTACAGTAACCTGATGTAGTCGTAATTAACGAACTTTATACGGAAAATTTTCTTATTTTTTAAAAATAACCATGGTCTGTTATTTTTAAACTGTTAATATTGGAAATAGTTAAAAAGTCAAAGTTCAAATCATAAGTAAGTGTTCCGTGAAAATTGAATTGTTTTCGAAAATCTAATTTGTTCATAATTCTTTATGTAATAAACTTTATTCAAATAAATTCGTATCTTCTCTCAACTGATCACCTGCATGGCTAAAGGTGTTACTCCCAAAGGTATTGTGAGGGGTGTGAGGTGACACGTCCAGGTATTCAAGTGATTTCCTGTCGGGCTTGTAAGTTCATGCATCGTTTCACTTCTAAGGGTATTGATCAGTGTACAGGGCCGATAACTTATAACTTTCCATTTTGAACTATTAGGTGTATAATATACATCTCTGTCTTGCGTGTCCAAAAGGGATATAATATACTAGTCATTACTAAACGCATACGCTTGTTTATAAATAACATTTCTGGTGTAGAGAATATAATTTATAAAAATATAAATAATACAAAAAAAAACAAGATTTGATGAAATAAAAATCTATATACATACTTTTTCCAAGGGTAAATTTGGTAAAATGTAATATATACTCGTTGTCAATAGTGAAGGACAAATTGAAACATACCAGAAATATTGATTTAAAAAAAATTACGCACTTGTCGACCATTCGTTTATACGCCTGGATAATAAGTTACGGAACTATAGCACAAATTGAAATATATACATGTATACATTGAACATAAGAAAGAAACATACATTTTGTGTGAATTGGAGTAAAAGTTTTGTAAATAGACTAGTCCACGTATGCCAACAGTATGTAATAGACTATTGTATACCAAAAGAAGAAGAAGAGAGCCAATTTGATTTAAATACAGGTCAATATATATATAACTTACTTTGGTTCATCGAAGTTATGGACATAGTAAAATCACAGATTTATGTATCAATTAGATTGTTCTCGAATAAAGGAAGAAATTCGTCATCATCACAATTGTTCCGACATGCATGTAATACATACGCAACTGGGTGTACACAATGATCTCCAAGGGATGTGAATATTTTCCAGGGAAAACTATAGAGTATCAAAGTTTCAAATCAATTTCTGGATTTATTTTCTTTCTTGATATTCAATGACAGCAATTTAAAGAATAAACTGCTTGTCTGCTTTAGCGGCCCCCGCTTTAGGGGTGTTCTTGCCAGTTAAAACAGACTTAAAAATTCGTTCTGGTTTTTTTTTTTAAACACTGTTGGTCAAATAGCTAAAGTATTATACTTTGTGAAACGAAGACTTTCCCGATTATGCATAAATTTTGTTGATGTTTTTCACACTTGAAAAGAATATCTTTTCGATTCCATTCCAAGCATCCAAGAAGATCCTCTAATTTCCTAAATTTTTTAAAACATCTTTTTTTTCATATAGCTGAAGTATTCATGCGTTGTGAGATTTAAAATATTTTGATGAGAACATTTATTCCTAAATAGGTAAAAAAGATCGCTTTGGATGGACTAATTTATATAATTGCAATTGTTAATGATCTGTTTGAAATAATTTAGGTTGCCGATTCTAATTTGAAATAGTACAATTTTTAGTTCATACACTCGTGTTTAGAAGGCTATTTTTATTTATAATAAATTTATTCAATTAAGACAGAGACATATAATACAATGTCTCTGATTAAGATAATTCACTATTTTATCGTTACAAAAGTAATCAGAAGTCATAGTTCATTTAAAAGTGATCTTATGCAAAATATAAAAATATACAACAGCTATCCAGTTATTGTGCGACCTTATTATTCCCGTTAATTAATTTTAATTCTTTTTTTTACATTTCTGTGTCTAAAACTATGACTGACTCATGTTAACCATTCCGATACGAAATGTTGTTCACACCTGAAATGCCAGTGAACCGTGACGCCTAGATTTCACTGAACGAAGATCAAAAGATTGGAATTACATAATGCTTTTAATTACCTTGAGTTTAACTACGCATTCAACATTCACTAAGTGTCACAAAACAATACACATTTTATTTCCACCGTACAAACAAGTGAAAATTTTTGCTGGAATGAAGCAAAAAGGTCAGAATACAAACATATATTTTTAATACACTATCGATCATGTCAGTTTCATATGTTTATTTGTTTAAAGTATTTGTAGAAAAAAAATCATAAAAATGTTCTATTGTATGATTTACTTTTATTATTAAAATTCGTTTAAAAAAATCCACACGATCTTATTTTAAAAGTTGCATGGCTTTCACTTATTTTTCGTTGGTTAATAGCTACACCAAAAGTCATCGATGCGCTTTAAATCACGTTATCAGATGGTTAACGAACAAAACTTTAATGAGATTAATTTCACTCCCGGCATGCAAAAAGACTTAAACTACGTCACATAAGTCAGGAAGTTTCAAGAAATAAAATTAATAATTTCCAATTTTCTTCTTTATTAGTTTTCATATCAAAATAAAACTTGGTGAATATGTTTTTTATGGTATTATGAACATAATAAGATGAAAAGTGAAAAATTGCGAATTATCCCTTTAAGCTATGACAAGATCCTGTTAACAAATTATGAAAAAAAATACATTCTAACATACAGATTTATCAAGTTTCAATATTGTATTATGCTAACTTGTGAATATATTTTTTTTATTTTTCAGATGTTTGGAACATATATTTACCATATTTGTATTCATTCATATCATTTCTTGGTGTCATTGTTTTATTGTGTAAGTATTTGATATCATTTTAAACTTATGAAAATCAAAATGTTGACACTGCAAAAATCTCTTGGTTTGTTTTCTACATTAGGGGCCATCCATAATTGTCAACCATTTTCCAAAGTGTACAAAACGTACACTTGGGGGGAGGGGGTTAAAAAATCAACATTTTTACCGTACGCTTTTTTTTTATTTCAGGAATTTATATCGTTTCCGTAGGGAAAGTCGATTTATAAATTCGAGAATTGGCTTGGGTGTGTTTATCTTCTTATTTCTTCTTTATTATTTTCACTTGATGATATTGATTTCGATATCATAATTCTACTCAATCGGGATTGAACGATTAAAAGATCAAATCATATGAAAACTAAATCTTTTAAAAATGTGAACTAGTAAAATTATTTAAACAAAAAGTTTGCAAGCATTTCTCAGTACCCCTATTTTCAATTTCACCTGCTTTATTATTGATCGATATCGTTTTACTCTGTTTAATAAACAAAATTGATCGAAACACTAAATTCATTGAATGTTTTGATTTTGACAAGACACCATTTTCTGAAAAGATTTTAAACTGGTCCTTCGATTAATTTCCTTGTAATGCATTCCAAAATAGTAAACCAGTAAACCGGAAGTAAACTTATTTTTCTTAGTAAAAGCCTCCTTCAATTAGGAGCACCTCCATATGAAGTTTAACCTTAACTTAGAAAATATCCAATATAGTTACATGTTACAGTATATATACATAAACGATAATAGTGCCATGAATGGCATATTTACAGGGACCATTTAAATAATACAGGCGGGAAATTTAAAAACTCAAAATGTTTTAAAACATTACACTTTTATTGATTGCTGTCTTGAGCTCTGATTCCATCAACAACTGTCAGTCCATACTCATGATACTTTACCAATGCAATAAAACCATGCATTTCCCTTTCTTTGATTCTTAGCATAATTTATGTGCCCTTTTGTTAATCTTTTGCATGCTCTAGGTGCCCTTTTTTATTGCAGTTACCATTTCCACTGTGTGATAGGGGAAACACTAATCTTTGTACTCTTTATTCTGACAAAACACAAGCATCACAGATAGATATCATCAAATAAAACAGTCAGATATGTTTTAGTTTTTTTTTCAATGCAAAGTTCTATATTAAACTAAAATATAATAGACAGGATCTTCTTTTTATTAAGAATGACTGATTCTTCTCTTGAAATCTGAAAATGATTGATGTACACTTTTTGAGGGAGAGTGGGGGGTCTGAAAAAGTGTACGTTTTGTACACTTTGGAAAATGGTTGACAATTATGGATGACCCTTTAACAGAGCAGGTTAATCAGTAATTTACTATATATATATCTTGCTGTAAGACTTATATAGATTAGTTATTGCCTTTTCAATAGTGTGAATATTACACAAGACACGATTATTCACCTTTGATTTTGTGTGTTTATTTTTAAAACAAAATTACTAAATTATTGAACTCAAGTATTCTGGAGATTCCTGGATGATTATTTAAAATAAAATAAAACTTAAGAGTTATATGTATTCCATTCTCTAACTTAAGTTAGCCTCAACCAATGCAATATTATGAAACTTACACACAATGCTTATTACTACAAAATACAGATCAAGTTTGAATTTTGGTGGTGTCATTTTTACTGTTCTAGAACTATGCCCCTTAACAAATGGGAAAATTGCTGAAATTTTCATTTCCTTTCTCTTACTTTGAAATTTATACACAATACTCATTACCACAAAACTCATATCAAGTACAAATTGGGTGGCGTCACTTGAACTGTTCTTCAGTTTTGTCCCTTTATAATTATATGATATAATCAGATAAACTACAAAGTATTTCTAGATATGTTGTGTAGATATTTGTTTTCTAACCATGTAATTCACCGACTTTGCATAGAACACTTCAACAGAAATCCAAGAAAATTGGTAATCGGCAAATGTTAATGAATCCTCAATTATTGGTATGTAACAGACTTACAATCTAAAGAATGTTTATATCTATATATAAAACATTAAGCATTAAGATTTTACATAATTTATTACAATTTTACAATAATTTTTCAGTATGTACACCAAATGGTTTTGCCATACTTTTTACTGTGATAGGACAATTGGTTGTTAAACCTCAGGTATGTTAAATACTCACAATCTGGGTGACAATTTTTTTTGTCAATAAAGATTCAAATACATAAAGGGGATGTGTAATTTAAAGTTTATTCAAATGCATGTAGGTAATATTCTTAAAACCAACAAAAAATAGGAGCTTTCACATGTTAGCTGCCTAAAGTGTGATGCCAGTTCTTGTAATACATATGAATAAAATGCTTACAACTGTGCCTCTTATATTGTCTGTAACATTTCTCTGAAAGAATATCATAGACCACTGTTGCTTATACAGTTGTAGAACAGAACTCACTTTTGGGTCGCACAATTTACATTGGTTAAATGTATCATCTCGTTTATTTCTTTTTGATAAACATGTAACATTGGTTTTAAACCTGGACTAAACAGACACCATTAGAAAAATTCATATTCAGAGAGATATCAGATCTATGTCTTTTCTTTTAAACCTGAGAATTATGGCAATTACTAATATTTTTTTTAGCTAGTAGAATTTAATGAATGCATTATTGTCTTACTTTCAGTTTTTACGAGATATAGAGGACGATTTATATGCAGTGCAATTACAAGAAGAAGATATACGCAGAAGAATCAACCTGGGAAACCATATGCATGGTTTGTTTTGAAACTTAAGACAGAAAAAGTATTGTTTTAAGAACATGTGAACAAAGATAATGCCTTATAATCATGATTGGGAAATATTTTGCCTCAATCATTATTTGGGTATCTGTTATGATTTTTATCTAGTTTTACATGATTTTAAAAACCAAAGTAGAGTCAGTTGAGCGACACAGACTCTTGAGAGCTTCTAGTTTTTCATTTTTGCCTATTATCTTAAAATCTATAATCGATACAAAGAGACATTAATTTGAAAATAAAAGTCAGCTGACAAGTTCTACAAATATCTTTGCATTTTCGAAATTGTCAGCTGACTTTTATTATAATTAGAGTTATTGCCTTTGATGATGATTTTTATCATATTTTTGCCTGATATCTTAAAAAATATGTATGATAGATAAAAACTTAAAAAAGCAAAATTAATCAGCAAGACAAGATCTACAATTAAGACAATATAGAGGAAATTGTCGATGTCTCTTTGGAATTATTGCCTTTTATATTTTATTTTTTGGGGGGTTTTGCCTGACGTGATAAAATTATAATTGATGAATAGACACTCAAATCAGAAAAATGACCAGTAAGACAAGATCTTGTAACAAGTTACATTTCGCTGATATAGGTAGTAGACTGTCAATCTTTATAGGAGTGATATCTCAGCCCCTTAAATAAGGATTTGTTTTTATACCCCACACAACGAAGTTGCGAAGGGTATAATGTTTTTGACCCGTCAGTCCGTCCGTCAGTCCTGTTTCTTGTCATGGCAACTCCTCTCAAACCACACAACAGAATTTCACGAAACCTTTCAGATAATAAGGACATACTATTTAGTTGTGCATATCGACGGGAAATTGCGATTCAATTTTTTTTCTAGGAGTTACGCCCCTTTGCACTTATTTACTTTAATGTAATACTGCAACAGTTTGTCATCGCAACTCCTCTCAAACCACACAACAGAATTTCACAAAACCTTTTCAGATAATAAGGACATACTATGTTGTTGTGCATATCGACGGGAAATTGCGATTCAATTTTTTTTCTAGGAGTTACGCCCCTTTGAACTTATTTACTTTAATGTACTACTGCAACAGTTTGTCATCGCAACTCCTCTCAAACCACACAACAGAATTTCACGAAACCTTTTCAGATAATAAGTACATACTACGTAGATGTACATATCAACAGGAAATTACGATTCAATTTTTTTTCTAGGAGTTATGCCCTTAGAACTTATTTGCTTCAATGTACTTCTGCAACAGTTTGTCATCTCAACTCCTCTGAAAACACACAACAGAATTTCATGAAACCTTTTCAGATAATAAGGACATACTATGTAGTTGTGCATATCGACGGGAAATTGCGATTCAATTTTTTTTCTAGGAGTTACGCCCCTTTGAACTTATTTACTTTAATGTACTACTGCAACAGTTTGTCATCGCAACTCCTCTCAAACCACACAACAGAATTTCACGAAACCTTTTCAGATAATAAGGACATACTATGTAGTTGTGCATATCGACGGGAAATTGCGATTCAATTTTTTTTCTAGGAGTTACGCCCCTTTGAACTTATTTACTTTAATGTAATACTGCAACAGTTTGTCATCGCAACTCCTCTCAAACCACACAACAGAATTTCACGAAACCTTTTCAGATAATAAGGACATACTATGTTGTTGTGCATATCGACGGGAAATTGCGATTACTTTAATGTACTACTGCAACAGTTTGTCATCGCAACTCCTCTCAAACCACACAACAGAATTTCACGAAACCTTTTCAGATAATAAGTATATACTATGTAGATGTGCATATCAACAGGAAATTACGATTCAATTTTTTTCTAGGAGTTATGCCCCTTTGAACTTATTTGCTTCAATGTACTTCTGCAACAGTTTGTCATCTCAACTCCTCTGAAAACACACAACAGAATTTCATGAAATTTTGTAGATAATAAGGACATACTATGTAGATGTGTATATTGACAGGAAATTATTATTCAGTATTTTTTCTTATACAATTTTTTTTTTCTTATACTTATTTAATTTCTCCAATGACAATGTGGGGACGTGGGGACGTGGGGCATGTGAGCGTGCTCACTAAGGTTCTTTAATTTACCCTCTTTTGTGTTTTGAGCAAATACTAAACAAGATAGAAAGGAACTAAACAGACGAAATGATCAGCAATACAAGATCAACAAAACAGAGATTTTTGTCATTAATTTTATTCTCGTCAACTATGTTGGTGAGTGGCCTTTGTTGAATATGCACATAGGCCAAGATGAGCGACACTGGCTCTTTAGAACCTCTAGTAATATCTTCAGATTATTTTTGTAGTGTCTGTAACTCAGTGATTTTTTTTATTTCTTAGTCCAAAAAATTTAATTTCTTTTACTTTTTTAAAATCTCATGTTTTTTCTTTCTCTAATTGATTTATACAATGTATACAATGTATACTAGCATGTAGATTTGTTAGAAAAAGCAGCCAGTGTGTAGTGTCCACAGCCATCCATATTTCTTTCTTTCTCATAATCAAATGTAGGTCAATGATTTTCTTTTCAGAAATATATTTGTTTATCATTCATAGCACCTTCTTTGTTTAGATATATATAGTTTGCACTTTTTAAATACAGCTGTTTCTCATACCATTTTTTATCATTCATAGCATCTACTTTGTTTAGATATAAATATAGGTTGCACTTTGTAAATACAGAGCCACACCTATTTTGGGGAGAAATATAATATTCATAGATAATTTGATTTGTTGGCGTACTGGTTCCCAGATTTGATATTTGTTTTAACTCATAGAGACATAACTTGGGACTGTTACAAGTATAAAATCATACAATTGCGATGAAAAATGAATTCTGAAGTAGGCAAAAAGTAAAGGTAGGGGTAGTACAAAATTTTAGTATAAGTTTAAATTTTAGCAAGTTCAGGGCATATAAATGTTGAAAATAGCTGCACAGCCCCATGTTTTGACCTTTGAATAAAATAGTAGTGCTTGTCAACTTTCTATTCTAGGATATAATTTTTCACAAAACTTCATTAGTAAAAAAGTCACAGTTTTAGCCGCATAGGAGTTCCTATGGGAGATTGCATTGTCTATATTTACAGAAATGCAACCTTTAAGGTTTTACTTATACAATGTATTTAAGATTTGAAATGATGAACTTGGTCCCATCCATGTCAACATGTCATGTATGTTTACATTGAAAACAACTTTAATTACATTATTTTATTTACAATCATGGGTCATTCTGTTGTTAAAAATGAAAACAATAAAAAAAAAAAAAACACTCAAACTTAATATGTTACCCATGAAAAATTGTTGAGTAAATTATAAACATGAGATCAAGTTAGTGTACATAACTCAAATAACTTACTTAGTTTATTTTAGATATCTTTTATGTAAGGAATACATTTTCTACTCGCATGAAAAGAAGGTCAACTCTTAATGATTTTGATGGTATGTAGTCTTTCATTTCAAGAGAGGTGCTGTTCTTACAATAATCCTTTTTTACTTATTAAGAAAAGGGATGTAATTTTGCAGAATGCTAAAGTTAAACTTTATTCCTGTGACTCTTTGTCGAGCCTGTGACTTCTGTTGCAGGAAGTTCCGCATAGCATACCTGACAACCCTCGCGTTTTGAGCGCAAGTCTCCCACACAAATGATTAAATTCAAAAATTTCCCCAGTTTCGGATATTTTTACCTGGAATAACCTGTGTTTGTAAATCTTTGGCTTTTTCATTTCTTTCAATAGAAATAAATAAACAATCTATGATCATTTGATAGATGTTATGAATTTTCCATCTGTCGTATGTCCATTGTTTTTGACCCAGGGCTTTAAAAAAAAATTCGAGCCAGCCAGACATTTTATATCTGATCCCAATTTTTTGAAATCAATGAAGACTAAGTCACAAAAGGCAATTATGGTAATCAGATGGCCATTCCAATGATTGACATTAAATTAAAAAAAAAACGATTTAAACTTTACTTTGATATGAATTTGATATTTGAATGAAAACTGTTGAATTGGCAGTGCATCATTCAAAGTGTGCACATCAGCATGCTCATATCTGCCTTGGACTCTTTATTTGTGCAAAATGACATTGTCAAAAACTTTACTCTTGTTTTTAAAATCACGTTTTCCTAAACCGGATGTTGACTTGACAATGGTAAAACATGGACCATAAACGGATACGTAAAATCAGTGTACGTTTACAAAGCACGACTAAGTGAAGAAGCTCTTCCCACTTTATTTCTTCAACAAAATGCTTGAATTGAAGGTTAGGTACAGGTATCAATGATAATTTTATCATTTTTGAAGAAATGTAGGATGCATAATTAAATTTCCCACCTGTGCACATGCGCACACACTCACACGTGTTCTTGTTCATACAACGTAGTTCTGATGATTTTTCATTTAAAACCTTTTTAAATTTTTCATCAAATCATGTTGATAAACTAATTTCTTATAATTTTAATCTTTTGGACTAAATCAATTAGATACAAACCGCTGAAATGAAAGAAAATAATTGTAAATAGACTGATCAATTTATATGATGTCCGGTACTGAAAATAGTTTACCTGTGACTTGAACAGATAGATTTCAGCTGTCCAACAACTAATTAGCCATGATTAAAATTAGAAAGTATTGAAGTAGAGGTTGTTTTGATAGTAATTAATCATCATGTCACTTTTATGACCAGAAATGTGTGTATGTTAAAGGCAAAAGGTTGGGTCAAAAAGATAGTGATTTATGTTAAAATGACCGAAAAAGCCTTGAAATCTAAAAAGTAGATGACCGTTTCATGCTTTGCCCAGCCGGACTTTTACAGGACATTATACAAATGTCCGGAATGTATGACCTTTTCGAAAGCCCCAGTGTTCTCCCCAGGCCGTTTTAGCGTCGCGGTAGCGCGACGCTATATTTTTTCGCCGTGATGCTATAATAATTCCCGCGACGCTATAATTATTTTGAAGATGCTATTTTACTTGTCCTCAATTTTGAACTTTCATCTATTATCGATTATGATCATTAAAATTATATCACCTTTAATTGTAATCCCTTCAGTCGGACACTAAAGGCAATTACGAGATTAAATAGCTAGGTGTTAATTGCCCTCAGGGTGATAACTGTTTGGATGCGAATATCCCAAGCTGACACTTGTGACATGACTAATACCACGCCACGTGTCTGCAATCACCAATTTCGACAGGGAAAATGCAATCACAAAACAATTCGAAATCTACGTTTTGTATTACGAATTTTCAAAGATTGAAACGATTTTTTTTTTTAAAATTACTTTCTTTCTCTTCCGGTAATACGAGAGCGAGAATTTTGGTTTAGAGCTAAAATAAGTTTAATATTTCTTTAAAAAGTGATCATAATTGGCTTAAGTTTATGTTTAATCCATTTAATTCATTAAAAGCGTCTTATTCATTCACAATCTCTTGTCAAACAATGTTTATTCTCAGACTCATTTTCATAAATTTTTCTACGGCCGCCATTGCACATTTTTGTGTAAACTACGGATAGGAACAGGACCAGATATGACAAAAATCCGCATTTTCACAATAATGACAACAAATGGACAGTAGACAGAAAAAATATACCAAGAGAGAAAACTACGTATTAAGGGGGCTCGCGGGTCTAAATGATTTTTTTTATTTAATATAGGATTTCTCTATATTTTTTTATAAATGAACTTTATCTTACACTTAATAGAAAAATGAAATAAAAAAATGGGGTCACTGTTCATTTACGCTCACAATCTGCTTTCGAAAGAAGCATACATTCTTGTTAATGTCCTTTTTTTCTGTTGAACTAATAGGAGAAATAGCGGTAATATCGAAATAAAAAAAGAACTAAATTACAGAAATCGCTAAAATTTTACAATTATTTAGTTTATGTACAGCTTATTCCAAAACAACAACAAAAAATATAGGTCACCGATGAGTTAAAAAAGATATTTTAATTTTATTGCCAAAAAAATGGCATTTTTGCACCAAAGGGAGATAATTTGGAGCTTTTTAAGTGATATCTACATTTTAAAAGTCCGCTGGGGACAACACGAATTGATTTTTTGGAATGATTTTTGTACCACATGATAAAGTAACAACTACTTAAGGTAATAAATAAAATCTGTAATGAAAAATTAATGTTTAATTTTTTTCTAAAAATCTTATACCCGCGAACCTCCTTAACAGACTATTTGTTAGATAACTTTGTTAAAAGTACATATATCATTTTGATGTAAAGGTAAACAACTGGGACTAATTCATTGAGTGCCATGAAACAATAAATTTCATAAACATGATAAAAAAAAGTTTTTAAATTGATTTTTTTTGCTACTTTTGCTACTTTATCTTTACTTAATACAATTTAAAAAATAGTTAATTTTGTGTACTAGATATTTAGTTTTGTATATACAGGTTGCACTATAATGAACCATTCATTCATTTGACTTATTGTTGGGTAACTGAAACCACATATTTATTTTTATTTGGCACAAAAGGAAAAAAATAATTGTAACTATAAATGAATAAAGAAAACATAAACTGAAACAACTGTTTTTGTGGTTATAGTTTAATTGTATTCTCAGTTATGAATTGAACAATATAAACTAAAACATATGAAGGAAATAGAGCATCAAAGCGACGCGACAAATGACATTAAAAAAATACAGTTATTTTTTTTACGCAACATGTGATGCTATCCAAAATTTCTGGGGAGAACACTGCCCTGCTTTGACCTCATTTTGATGGTGTTGACTTATTCAAAATCACAAAAAATAAATTCTAATGTGTTTACTTTTATTTTTTACCTCGAGTGCATCCTTACTGTTCCCTTTATTTTGTTTTAACTCACAACATATAGTTTCAAAAAGTCTAGGCAGATAGGACTTTGGTAAAGAACCCTGATAATGGACAACTTTATTATTTTGTGTATTTAGATTGGCATTTTAAAAGTTGTCATGTTCATACTATAGTTTTTGCATTGAGGAAATATTTTTGATCAGAATTAATTTACAATCATACTCTTTTTCTTTATCAGTTCCTGGGAAGATTGCTAATGGACATACTAGCCCAGACTTACTACAGCAACAGTTACTTGATGTTCAGAATACTATCTCTGTTTTAGGTAAGACTATTGTTTATTTTGTCTTCAGATTCTTCAATAAAGCTGGTAGAAATTTATTAATTTATCAAATTTTACAGAAAAGCAAGGATGAAAAGGAAGTTTAGCTTGCCACATATTATATCTAGTTGATTAAAAAAAAAATATCATAATATCCAATCATGTACTGCATATGTCTTTTGTAGGATATTCGAAAAAAGTTAATGTCCTTGCTGTAGCACATGTAGCATTAAGTTTTACCCTTATCAGTCTTTTTGTTCTCCCATACATCTGTACATCCAGAAATTGGTTTTCTTTCTCTAACTTTAGTTTGCCTCAATCAAATACACAGTGCTTGTTACCACCAAACTCAGATCAAGTACGAACTGCAGTAGTGTCACTTATACTGAAATTAGATTATTTATCAAGAAGGGAAATGCACCAGAATTTTAATTTGTTACTAATTTTATTCCAGAGAAGAAAAAGAAAGTATCACCTTGGAGAAGAAACCTGGGTTATCCTTTAGTTATGTTGTTGTTATTAGTTTTAACAGTAAGTATATAACTCTAAGGCAATCATAAGATGTTATTATATAGCATTTTGATATCACACCATGTGATGGGGGTCTGTTTTAAGAGTGATATATAAGAAATGCCATATCATAACCAGCTGATTAAAATATAAATACTTCCATAAGGACAGGTATACGGCAAGTTTTCGATATGTTAAATGAACTTTAAATCTTTCATCAAACAGGTCTCCTTTACAATTGAACAGAATGACTTCATTTTGTTCGGTAGATTTCCAGTGATGAGTTTAAACTTTCGCCAAAATTTGAAGGGAATTTAACAAAAAAAGTGATAAAATGTTGACAACAATTAATATGGGTATTTTTACATGCCCCCTTCCCAATCAAAAGATTACTCATTTGTGATTTTTCTGATAATAAAACTCATCTATGGTTTCAATGAGTGGAAACATTTGTCCAAGCTTGAAGAGGATATGGCGCAACAAACTGATAACAGACAGACTGATGGACAGGTTAAAACATTGTACCCTCTGCAACTTCTCTCTATAACTAATGTCTTATCACAAAAATAAGGATGCAAGATTTCTGAAATCAACTTTCCTTTTAACTTTTTAACAAACTATTTCAGGTTTCTACAAATTATCAGTCTGTGACTAAATATGTTACTATTTATACTAAGTTGATAACTACCATGATTCTTTGTTTTTTTTACAGGTATTATGTTTACTTATGGTTGCCCACAACTTTTTTGAATTGTTAGTTGGTATAAAAGCATTACCTGTCGGTGCTAAGGTAAGGTCTATATTCTTATTTACTTATATAAAAATGCAGCATTTAAAAAAAAATGTATATGAGATTAACATTGCTAAAACGGTTAGGTCAGAAATATTGACAATTTCCAAGGAAAACTAACTATTTGATCATAGTATTGCTATCTGGATCAACTTCTGCATAAAATACAAGTTATATCATCAATTTGAACTATTTAAAACATGGTATGGCACACATTACTATCTATTACCTCTATTAGCTATTGCTATATGAGTTTTCTTCCTTTATGTTGCTGTTCAAGATTGTAATTATAATTATTACATTGGTTGCAATGAATTACATTGATTTTTCAGTTAAATAAAAACCAATTATTTCACATGTGAAATAAACTTGATTATTTCACTCTTTGACGTCATACAACAATAGGCGTTGTCAATATGTCAATAACGGCGGATCAAAACAAATTGTGAATGCGTAGAAAAAAGATATAGTTCCTTGCATGTTTTACATTAATTTCTTTAAAAAAAGCCATTTTAATAAAAAGAATAACTAATTAAAAAATTCAAATATCGAAAAATATTCAACTCATGACAATTAACTGGTGCTCTCTGCGCATTCCTGAATTAATGTGTTGTTGGGTCACTCGTTGAATATTTTTCTCTATTTGAATTCTTCGATTAGTTATTTTATAAATGATTACAAAATTAGTGCTTTTTTTAGTGTCTTTTCTTTGCTCTTAATTGTTGAAAGGAAAACGGAGGCTAATGTTAGATTAGGTTTGACAAAATGACTTCTAAATTCATCACATACATAAATAAAAGCAACTTTCAATGATATGGACATACACATTGAAAAATAAAATTTGTATTTTTATATAAAAAATTTGAATTTTTTAAATTCAGTAATTATTTTGCGCATTTATTATTGGTTTTTTTGAAGACTGGACAAAAAAGTGTGATTAAATTTTGCAAGTTTTGAAAAATATTGATGCAGATATTTGTATCAGATATATGAATGTGAGTTCTTATTATTGCGATAATCACTAAATTTGCATTATTCATCACAATAAAAACCTCACAATAATTTCTCAATTAACTGTATATGACTTAGTTGTAGTTTTAAATTGTTATTTAATTCTATAACATATGATCTTTATATTTTCAGGAAACAGTTGTATTGGGGATCTCCTCTCTGTCCACATTAGGGTCAGTTGGAGCTACCTTAGAAATTGTTTTAATTTTGTATCCTTTATATTGGTACCAACATACAGGGTATGTTCACAAGTTTTATAAATACGTATACTTCCACAATGTGATGAAAAAGAAAGAGAAATGGCATAAACAAAATGAATGGGAATTGAATTTTAGTTCAATAGTTATGGGTAAATGTATTTTAAAAAAAGAAACAACAATATACTGTAACCAAAAATTAATGTCTTTAAATGGATCTAGATGATTTTATGCTAAAATGATAAGGGAAAGGATATTGTTATTTAGAGAGTGCATATTTCATATATGCTTTAAAAAATAAAGTGTAACTGTATAAAATGAGATATGGGATACTTGTGTTAAAAAAATACAACTTTAAGTTTATTCACAGACTATGAAATTAAATCCTTAACTATACAAAGGTATGTTATGTGTGCATCTGTGGTAGGATTTTATAGCTTGCCATTCTTCAAAAGATTACGTCCAGTCCCACATGATACGTCCATGGTCAAAATCATAGGAAACTGTGTTGTATTGCTCGTACTCAGTTCAGCATTACCAATTCTCTCTAGAATGTTAGGTATGACTTTAAAACTACATTTAACATTTTATGACTTAAACTGATATCACTTTAATGGTAAAATCTGTGACTATAAGAATAAAGAAAGTAAATTTGTGAAAATATTATATTATATTATAAGGTGAAAATTACAAGGTTATTTACTGATGCTTTAAAGGTAGACAAACATTTTGTACTCTATAATTTAAAACAAAACATTTTTTAATTATTTGAAAAGGTGTTTGATTTATATACACAAAGAAACATAGTTCTCTTCTAGTATATGAATGGTCCAGTGTTATTAAGTGTTAAAATGAATTGTATTTTATTTTGTAGGTCTTACAAATTTTAATTTGATTGGTAACTTTGGTAGTATGGAGTGGCTTGGTAACTTGTATATTATTTTAGCCTGTGATGCTCTGTTTGCTGCACTAACAACTTTATGTTTGACTGACAAATTCACAGTAAAAGTGCGTACAGAAATTTATAACCGGTTTCTAATGTTATTCCAACGTGATAGTAGGAGAACATGGTCATTTAGTTCATACATCAATACAGGAACGAAAGATGAATGATTTGATGCAGGTTGTGTTTGTTTATTTTAAGTTTTATGTTGGTTTGTTACACTTTTATAATTTAAAGAAAAAACTGTTCTAATTCTAATTAAAACAGATAACTTCAGGATTTGACAAGCAGTTCAATGTTAAAAAATTGTTCACATAAGTCGAAAGTATTTATAAGTTTGAACATGTTAAAATGATTTAAAAGTACATTTTTGGGCATGCTGTTTATTGTTAAGTTGTATCAATGGAGCTTGTCCAATTCTTTTATACATTCATGGTTTTTGTCGAGCCTGCAACTTTTGTTGCAGAAAGCTCGACATAGGGATAGTGATACGGCGGCGGCTACGGCGGCGGCGTTAGCTCACTTCTTAAAAGCTTTATATTTTAGAAGGTGGAAGACCTGGATGCTTCATACTTTGTATATAGATGCTTCATGTTACGAAGTTTCCGTCAGTCACATGTCCAATGTATTTGACCTCATTTTCATGGTTCAGTGACCACTTGAAAAAAAAGTTCAAATTTTTTGTAATGTTGAATTCTCTCTTATTATAAGTAATAGGATAACTATATTTGATGTGTGCGTACCTTGCAAGGTCCTCATGCCCGTCAGACAGTTTTCACTTGACCTCGACCTCATTTCATGGATCAGTGAACAAGGTTAAGTTTTGGTGGTCAAGTCCATATCTCAGATACTATAAGCAATAGGGCTAGTATATTCGGTGTATGGAAGGACTGTAAGGTGTACATGTCCAACTGGCAGGTGTCATCTGACCTTGACCTCATTTTCATGGTTCAGTGGTTATAGTTAAATTTTTGTGTTTTGGTCTGTTTTTCTCATACCATATGCAATAGGTCTACTATATTTGTTGTATGGAATGATTGTTAAGTGTACATGTCTAGCGGGCAGATGTCATGTGACCTTGACCTCATTTTCATGGTTCAGTGGTCAAAGTTAAGTTTTTGAGTTTTGGTCTTTTTATCTAATGCTATATGCCATAGGTCAACTATATTTGGTGTATGGAAATATTTTATGATCTTTATGTCAGTCGAGCAGGTTTTATTTAACCGTGACCTCATTTTCACGGTTCATTGCACTGTGTTAAGTTTTTGTGTTTTGGTCTATTTTTCTTAAACTATAAGTAATGTGTCAACTATATATAATGTATAGAAGCATTGTTAGCTGTACCTGTCTGCCTGGCATGGTTCATCTGAACTGGACCTCTTTTTCAAGGTTCATTGGTCTTTGTTTAGTTATCTTGGTTAATGTAAAGTTTATGTGACAGTTGTGATAAAGCTTAGCTTTATACTTAGGACTATCAACATAATATCAATGATTAGTATAGAAGGCGAGACATTTCAGCGTGTGCACTCTTGTTAACATATATACAGAAAAGTGAGGTTGATAATAACATGAATATTTAGCAAAAATGAAAAATTTTAAAGAAGAATTTTATATAAGTTGAAACCATATATTTTCTTAAAAAGGATTGCCTCAGGCTAAATAAAATAGTATATGTGTTTTCAGTTACATTTATAAAATGTTAGGGTAGGTGGGTAGGGAATTTTTTTTCATGTTTATTTTTTACATTTCGAGTCCATGGTAGCATCATTCTGACTTAAACAGTGCTTAATGAAAAATGACAAAAAAATCTTTAGGGTAGGCTATTTTTAAGACTATATAGTAGGGTAGGTAGGGTAACTGGAACCACAAATATATTTTAATTTGGCCTTACATTTCTGAAGTATCTAAATAACAAGTCTATAGCTTATATATTTTGTGTAACAGGTACAGTTTTAAATTAAGTGAGTTAATTAGGAACAGTGTAATCATTAATTCTGACATCATTATATGATAAAGCATTTGCATTTAACAGACTTTACAATCATATTGTGTGGAATCAATCATTCACTACGCATTTTGATAATTCGTAATTTACAAAATCCTACAAAATAACAGTTAAAAACTGTTCAGATATAGTGCTAATGTATTTAAAATGGAAGACATTTTAAGTTTTTGTGGGTCAGTATTTTTGTTTCAATAAATCCATTACCTTAAGTGTATTGTGTTACATGTTTATGTGTATTGTACTTATAAATGTATTGTTAAATGATGTTTATTATGAAAATTACCCCAAAGTTTGAAGAAGGAAGAAAAAGGATTATTTATTTTTAATTTTTTCAAAGATGAAACCACCATGCGGTATGAAAAATAAAAAATCTGAAATTAATTTAAAAATTATTTATTTCTGTTGTAATAATACATTGAATCTAGATTGACTATAAAACATTTATTAAAAGAAAGCTGTTAAAATAGGTTTCTTTGTTTATATTCATGTTACATTTTATACATCAATTTGGTTGTTAGTCATGTATGAAATTATTTACTTAGGGAGTTTATATAAACATTCCATGTGTATTCATTTTAATTTTTAAATTGTTTTTAATAAAGAATATTGATGGATGCACAATAAACAATAGTTATATTGGTTAATTTTTAATACATTAAATTTTTAAGCTCATTAAAGAGAAGCCTAAATTTTTAATTAGTTTATTTTACTGAAAAGTTTGTTTTGGGACCATGAAAGAAACATTAATATTTTTTCTATTTTTAATTAAAATTGACAGCATATTTTTGTCACTTGTTTTTGCATTCAAAATCAGTTTCAAGAAGTTATCATTAAAAACCCTTGACAAAAATTAAAAATATTTCTAGGTATTTATCAAAATGTTCATCAACGGTATATTGTATCAGCAAACTCAAGTAAAAGTAATATTTCCCCTGTATGATGTGATTTGTCAATCCATGTGTGTCCATTGGTTGCTAGGTCCCATAGTTTCTGTAATTGTGTACAATTATATGTCATATTTGTCCAGGTACTATAGAATATCTTTGAATGCTATTTGTACTAACAGACAATCTTGATCTCTTTAGGGTGTCCTGTGACCGTGTCCATGGTGTAGATTTAGCTTGTTAAACAAGAAAGTTGTGTGAACTAGGAATGTTTAAAAATTTATTTTTAATCAAACATATGCTTATATTATTTATGTGTGAATTATGATTTTATTTTAACAGTAACAATACGCAATGTGCATTATTTTTATGACAATGTTGACTTGTTCAGAATTCAAGCATTCCATGAAAACCTTGATAACATTGATAACTTGAAGAAAAAAATAATGATCTAAGCAAGATGTCAATCGCAAATGTTTAATTTATTTATAATTGACTGGACCATCAAGTTTCTTATCTGTATAGCAGCCGTATTATAATTTTTTTAAGAATAAAGGACAATAGATAAATTATTTTTAATGGGAATTTACAAGTAGATTTTAGTTTTTAAGTTAATGTGGAAACTGGGAGTAGTGCTGAAATGGTTTGAATGCTTTCTTGCCTTGCTTAATTGATCACTTGTTTCAACGTTAATAATAGTTTGTTCCTATATAACCAAAGAATGTTTCTGTTTGATAAATTTAGCTGTTTCCTTCATTGTGAAGTCAGGTTACCTACAAACAAAGACAAATTCTAGTCAGTTTGATGCAATTTATATAACCAAATTTAATCTCCCTTTCTTTTTGTAAATGAAAACATACAAGAGGAATGTGATTTTTATGCCGTGTTGTAAAGATGAGGGCAATCAATTTTACTGTTGTACGTCCTAAAATTGGTTTCTGTTCTCTGACTTCAGATTGCCTCAACCAAATGTTATTAACTTATACACAATGCTTATTACTGCAATACTCAATTTGGGTAGCGTAACTCTTGTTCTAGAGTTATGTCCCTTTATAATGTTAGTTGCTAGCAGGGGCATCATGTGTGTCCCATGGGCATGTTCCCCATTCATTTATTATTAAAGGGTAATACAATTTACACACAAAAATAAAATATGTTTCAATCATTAATGAAGCCAGAACTTTTAATAAATATGTCACTATTAGCAGTCAGAATTATTTCAAAATAAGCTTAGAAACATTGCTGATGTGTTATTGGCTTGCAAGTCAACCTCATTGTGATGGTTGGTCAATGGCATCTTGTCTTGTATACAATTAAAATGCTGATGCATTATAGTGAGTTCATGCGCTGTACATTGTTGGACTTGAGTAAAATAGGTGAATTTTTGTTTACAGCTACAACTCCTGTAAGGCCTTGATACAAGTAATTTTGTTCAGTAGCAAATTAAATTAATTTTAAAATGAATCTCAAAAGTTACTGAAGAGCTCAAAGATATACAGATATAATGCTCACTTGGTTTATGTTTTTGTCTTTAAAGTATTTTAAACTTAATAACAGTATTTTTAACTGATTAGAAAAATAATTGTTAAAATGTATTCTAGAATTAATTAGAACAAAATAAAATGACTAACATTGCTCGTAGGTTTGGCTCTCTTACCTCTAAATTGAGATAAAGCTCAAGTATAATAGGGTTATTGTTTAGCATAGTTATTGACAGATACATAGAACCACTACATGTATTTTTAATCAAATATGTTTTTATATAATAATATTTGATCAAAATATTGAACAAAACTTAGTTTTTGCAAGTTGTCAATATAATTGATAATTTCTTATTTTTGTAAACATACATTTTTGACTTATGGGACCATATCTTTATTGTTGTTCAAAACAATGAATATATTAAAGATTGAACATGAAATCAAAGAAAATCTTGTGATATTCCGGTGTCTTTTAAGAACTATATACAGGCTCATGTAAAGGTGGAGTTTTCTGTAAGGTGTATTTCAGCATTTTTAACAAAACAAATATAGTATTAACGAAGAAATTATCTAGAAATGAATATAAAAATGTTTGATATAAATAGATGAAGATGTTGGGTATTCAGCAATATGACCGCAACTCAAAAACATAAAAACCGTACAAGTAAATTTTATTTATGCTAACTGATATGCTTTGTCATTGTTGACATCAGCTGGTATACTTGTGTGATCGCTTCAAGTAGTAAAGTCATGGAAATATAAATCAATGCCAATGACAATTTGTCAAAGTTCATTTTCCCCTTTATGAAAGCATCAGCAAAATTGAAACAATCACAAAACTAAACATCTGCAAAATTAGAATTATCAAACTAAATTATTGCCAAGTTGGCTAGATATGGTCTAAACACAAAAACAAATAGTTACTATAATAATGTTGGTTAACTGTGCCCAAAGTATGATGAAGTAACAATGTTAAACTGAGTCTTGATTTTTATATTTACATCCTCAGGTTTACTGCAATTACATTGTCAAATATGGATTAGATTGCTGAATTAACTAATTATTTTCAATATAAGATTTTTATACCCCATGCAACGAAGTTGCGGAGGGTATAATGTTTTTGACCCGTCAGTCCGTCCGTCCGTCAGTCCTGTTTCTTGTCATCGCAACTCCTCTCAAACCACACAACAGAATTTCACGAAACCTTTTCAAATAATAAGGACATACTATGTAGTTGTGCATATCGACGGGAAATTGCGATTCAATTTTTTTTCTAGGAGTTACGCCCCTTTGAACTTATTTACTTCAATGTACTACTGCAACAGTTTGTCATCGCAACTCCTCTCAAACCACACAACAGAATTTCACGAAACCTTTTCAGATAATAAGGACATACTATGTAGTTGTGCATATCGACGGGAAATTGCGATTCAATTTTTTTTCTAGGAGTTACGCCCCTTTGAACTTATTTACTTTAATGTACTACTGCAACAGTTTGTCATCGCAACTTCTCTCAAACCACACAACTGAATTTCACAAAACCTTTTCAGATAATAAGGACATACTATGCAGTTGTGCATATCGACGGGAAATTGCGATTCAATTTTTTTTCTAGGAGTTACGCCCCTTTGAACTTATTTACTTTAATGTACTACTGCAACAGTTTGTCATCGCAACTCCTCTCAAACCACACAACAGAATTTCACGAAACCTTTTCAGATAATAAGGACATACTATGTAGTTGTGCATATCGACGGGAAATTGCGATTCAATTTTTTTTCTAGGAGTTACGCCCCTTTGAACTTATTTACTTTAATGTACTACTGCAACAGTTTGTCATCGCAACTTCTCTCAAACCACACAACTGAATTTCACAAAACCTTTTCAGATAATAAGGACATACTATGCAGTTGTGCATATCGACGGGAAATTGCGATTCAATTTTTTTTCTAGGAGTTACGCCCCTTTGAACTTATTTACTTTAATGTACTACTGCAACAGTTTGTCATCGCAACTCCTCTCAAACCACACAACAGAATTTCACGAAACCTTTTCATATAATAAGGACATACTATGTAGTTGTGCATATCGAGGGGAAATTGCGATTCAATTTTTTTTCTAGGAGTTACGCCACTTTGAACTTATTTGCTTCAATGTACTTCTGCAACAGTTTGTCATCTCAACTCCTCTGAAAACACACAACAGAATTTCATGAAATTTTGTAGATAATAAGGACATACTATGTATATTGACAGGAAATTATTATTCAATATTTTTTCTTATACTTATTTAATTTCTCCAATGACAATGTGGGGACGTGGGGTATGTGAGCGTGCTCACTAAGGTTCTTTAATATTGCATGAAGTAAAACTCTATTAACATGATTGTATATTTTTTTGCACATTAATTGTACTTACCTGAATTTAATCCGTCTAATTATTAAATGCAACAAACATTTTGCCAAAACAATGCAAAGACATTATAACATTGTAAGTACCATGAACAAGTCTTTTTATTTATCATTTTTTATATGCTTTTAAACATTTGATTTAATAACTAATAACAAGTTATGACAATACCTTCATTTTAAAGAATAATAATTGATATACATCCAAATGTCAAAATCTATTGTTTGAAAATTAACATATATTTGCAAGAATTTTCATAGTATGAAAAATTAACTAAATTATTATACATTTTTGTTTAGCCTGCAACATTTATATGAAGATATTTCAACATTGTGGTTCAGTCTGTGGTTAAATCTTTTTAAACATCAACAACTTTGTTACATGAAATTTACCACAGATACAAAAACAGGAAATTTTATTTTGATTATATTCAACCAAAATAAGTCTTAATTAGAACAGGCAAGTGTATAAAAGAAGGAATTTGTTTCAGTTGGTCAGTAATTTATAGAAAAATTCCATTATTTTACACAGTTGGTGAAAATTTTTGTAAGTTTGGCATATTCTTAAAAGTACCATGTAAATAAATAAGTGCATTGAACACGTTCCTTAACATATGTCCCTTGTATGTGAACAAAGATATACATGTATCACATTATAATCACAACCAATGTCATTAATAAATGCTCATTTATTTTATTTATTCTGTGCAATTAGTATATAAAGTTATTATTTTACTAAATGTATTTGTATTGTTTAATTGTTATTTAGCAATATAGAATTAAAAATATACATAAAAAATAATAAAAAATATAGTAAAATTATAGATGTGTTTATTATTCTTGAACCTCGTGTAAAATATGTATGGTTCATTCTATGGATCCACTTATACTACAAACTGTTACTTAATTTTCATTAAAGATTGCATGAAATTCAATCAAAACCTATGGTACTGGCTTAATTTCTTAACCATTGTCATGCTGAATTGTTTTCAGAAATTGTCTAAATTTCGAGTATTTGCAAAAATATGCAAATGAGCTGTACCCTGATGCTTAAGCATACTGATTGCATTAAATCTAATATAGGGATCACAGGGTGGGGTGGTCAGGGTGAGGAGCCGGGGAAGAGTGGGCGGGAATTTGCCCCAAAGTTGGTCCTCATGTGCAAAAAGCGTCAATTGTGACGTTCTGAAGTTTACATGTAGAGTGGATCCCAGTGAACACATTTATAACAACAGTTGTTAGGTTGGAGTGAAACTGATCTGGATTCATCAGTCTAAAGAAGGTCATTTGCACCAAAATAAAAAAAAAATGATTTTTTTCCGATTTTGAACTTTAACTGGACTTGCAACCGGAAGTAGTCGATTCCTTGGCGTATTTTGATAATAAACATGATCAGTCGTTATATGCCTTTGTGTTAACAGTATTTGTCAAGGTTTCAGTCCTCATAACCTGATAACTCCGTGTTTCAAACCTTGAAGGTAAGCCCACCCCTCCAAATAAAACTATTTTGTCCGATTTCATTTTTTGAAGTTCGTATTTGAACTCAAAATGAATATTAAAAGTGAGAAACATGACAATCAATAGTGTCAGATTGAGGAAACATGCACACACTACTAATTAAATGACATAACAATGACTTCCAAATGTATGGAGCGCCATTGATGCCAAATACCGGTGGTCTGGGTACGGCCGTAAAATTACGGCCCCAGCACGTCAAGGGTTAATATTCCAAGGTTGATCACTACTTTTGAGATACACAAATTATAGTGCATTGACCATAACATTATATATACTTGTCAAGAAAATTGCATAACTTGTGCAAGGTGCAGTAATCTAATATCTGTTCTAAAAATAACATTGATGATTTGTTAAAGTAATCTGTAAAATTTGAGTTGTCTTAATTCGTCTATATTATATTATGTTATATATAATTGCAATTGAGACAACAAATGCAATAGACAACACTAAAAAAAATTATGACGAAAACATATCAATATAATTTAATTTTGGATGTAACACGTCTTCTGATTGGCTGACGTTAATTTGTTATCAGCCCATAGACATAATTTAGTCATGTGACGTAATCAACGTTTTTTCATGTTTTTCTACGGTTTAAAATGGAATTTTGAATTAAATTATAAAAAATGACTAAGATTTTTTCTGTCTATTCGAAATAACATAAAAAATGTGGTGCACACTGTTAAATAACCCGCTACACGCGTTATTCAGTGTGCACCAAATTTTTTATGCCATTTCTTCATAGACAGAAAAAATATTACAGTCATTCCTAAATAATCAGAAGTACAATACTACCTGTTAGGAAAGAATGCAAGCTCCAGAAGCAGTGACAGGATTTTGAAAAAGGGGAAAAGCTGTGCCCTCTAAATACACCTCAGAGCTCTGCTGTAGGTTTAGAGATCACAATGGTCATCTGCAGACTAACATTCTGTCACTATTAGGTTTTTAAATATCAAAACAAAAGTGCTAGATACTAAATTTCATTATAAAATTGATTTTAGTAATTAATGCATCTTTTCAAATGTCTATTTAAATAAGACCAGTGCCAATGAGATTACTTTCCACGAGACAAAATGACCTATATGTAAAAACAACTATTGGTTGCCCTAAATAATTGAAACAAAAACTGCCTGATTTATATACAAACAACTGGCTAAAGACATATATGATGTACATAATCCACTTAGTCTCCTAACTTGGGACAGACATCAACAGATTTTGGTGGGGTTATGCAAAACACAAGAACAAACTAATACTAGAGTGCACACTTGAATATGTCTCACCTCTTTTACTTATTATTGAATTTATGATTAAAATCTATGTTTTACTACAAATATCACATAAACTTTACATAATCAATGGTTCATTAAAATGTGTCACCATCATATGAATAATGGCAGTCAGTGGTCTTGTCGCCTTCCCTTTCCTGAATGTGACCTACCGAATTAGACTATTTACCGGATTTGTTATCACATACGCAACACGACGGGTGCCACGTGTGGAGCAGGATCTGCTTACCCTTCCGGAGCACCTGAGATCACCCCTAGTTTTTTGGTGGGGTTCGTGTTGTTTATTCTTTAGTTTTCTATGTTGTGTCGTGTGTGCTGTTGTTTGTTTGTCTTTTTCATTTTTAGCCATGGCGTTGTCAGTTTGTTTTTGATTTATGAGTTTGACTGTCCCTTTGGTATCTTTCGTCTCTCTTTTATAGAACATGAGAAACAAATCAAACAACTAAATGGTATCATATTAACCAACGAACCATGAAAATAAGGTCAAAGTCCGATGAAACCTGCCAGTCGGAAATGTACACACTAGTGTACCAAATTTAGTAAGTTGGCCCATTGCTTATATTTGATAAACTGACAAAAACCACGAAAACTTATTATTTACCAAAGTCCCTGAAAATGAGGTCATGGTCATTTAAAGGCCACACAGTGCCCTATAGCTGTTAATTGCTGTGTCATTTGTCTCATTGGCAATCAAACCACATCTGCTTTTTTTTTAATACCTACCTGATATGTCATATATATGTGCACCTTACAATCATTCCTTACACCAAATATAATTAACCTAATTTTTTTTTTATAGTTTCTGATAAACAAAAAAAAACATGAAAAAAATGATATCGACAAATGAACAATGAAATTGATGTCAAGGTCATATGAACTCTACCGGACATACATGTACAACTAATTTCCAATTATTCCATATACCAAATGTAATGGGAAAATTGCTTATTCAATGCATAAAGTATCTGAGAAACGTGGCGGGGTTTGGCCAATGCAAACTTAATCTTGATCAATGATTCAATAAATAAAGTCAATGTATTGTTAACATTCCAGAAATGTCGATGTATTGTTAACATTCCTGAATGGTCAATGTATTGTTATCATTCCAGAATGGTCAATGTATTGTTAACATTCCAGAATTGTCAATGTATTGTTAACATTCCAGATATGTCAATGTATTGTTAACATTCCTGAATGGTCAATGTATTGTTAACATTCCTGAATGGTCAATGTATTGTTAACATGCCTGAATGGTCAATGTATTGTTACCATTCCAGAAATGTCGATGTATTGTTAACATTTCTGAATGGTCAATGTATTGTTAACATTCTAGAAATGTCGATGTATTGTTGATATTCCTGAATGGTCGATTCTGAGTCACCTGATACCAATGAACCGTTGTTAGATTTTAATACTTTATCTCCAATTAACATCAATCATCATGAAAGTATTAATCTACAGGAAGAAATATTTGAACTGAAGAAAACAGTTTATCATCTAATGAATTTGATAAACAATAAACCCATTGTAACTGACAAAGGGACACAAGTTACTACTTGTGATGCTTCTACACAAACTGATGATTTCCAAATACTGGCAACTAAAAAACCTGAAACTAATAGCATTGAAACTCAAATTCATCCTGATTTAAAGGACAGTGCCATGCAAACATCCCCTCCTGACATGCCCGAGGTGCATTCAAAAAATGTTGAAAGGTGCATACAATCAACTCCTGATGTTAAAAATATCTCTAAATCCTACTCTCAAGAAAACAAGGGCAAAAGACTTGGGAATGGATCCCAACAACAGAAAATTAGTAGAAATTTAAATAACAACAACATTCTTGTGATAGGAAGTTCCCTTCTGAAAAGCATAAATACAAAAGACCTGATTAACACCCGTGTATCAACAAACAGAGGTGCAAGAATTATTGATATTATCAATATTGTTAAAGATACAGACATAAGGCAATATCAATCAATCATTGTCCATATTGGTGGAAATGATATAAGCAATGGTGCCACCCTGAATTTGATCCATGATAACTATGAAAGTTTGCTATACTTGCTCAGATCTAAAGCAGATATGAACACCAACATTATTGTGTCAAGTGTACCACCAAGAAAGGATACAGATGTAGAACCGGTTAATAAAATTCTAATTGATCTGTGTGACTATTACAATTTACAATATATAGATCATAGCAAATGTTTCTATGATGACTATGGTTATGTCAAAAAAACTTTATATCAAAGAGATGGCATTCATCTTACAAAAATGGGAACAATGGTATTTTTACAAAAAATTGATCAATATGTAAAAATTCTTAAACTTTCATCAGACAATGATTACTGTCAATACTGTGGTGAAAGAGGTCATGACCTAAATACATGTAGGCATGGTAAACCTGTGTCTTGTTTCTCCTGTAAATCATTTGGTCATAAGGAGAAATTTTGTGATCTGTATTGGAGTTAAAAAATTGGCAAAGAGATATAGCCATTTCATCTTTAAAATTTATTTCTAAAAATGAAAAAACTTGCACAAACTACTTTGATGTTTTAAATCAAATTTGTCAAGAATGTAATAATTACACATGTATCTGCCCTACAGACAGGAGTCTAAATTATCTCTTTAAGAAAAGTGAAAAAAACACCAAACTTAAACATTCTTCAAACACGGCTGGTAATCTACACACGCAGAACATTTGGTTCTGCAATGAAAACCGTGAGAGGATTTTCCGGTTGTGCTTGAGTGGAGTAATTGTCACCGCTTCAAAGGGTATGTACATTTCTAAATCTCAATTTTCTTATTCAACTGATCAAAATATTGAAAATCAGAGAATGCTATGCTGTGGTGAATACTTTAACGGAGAGACACATGTGTCATTTACTGTTGTACGTAAAGTTGAACTCCTACAAAATCAGTTGTCCAACGAGAAATTGCCTAAAAAAGTGACATTTCAATTTTGAAATGGTTTTATTTACAGACCAAATTTAGTTATTTTTAGGGCAATGGGTATGAATGTTGTTTTTGGCGGCGTGTACGCTGTCCGGTGTTGATAGACGTCTTAATATTTCCAAAAACTACATTTTTTCATTTAGTCATGCGTGAGGGGATCGGTTTTGAATGAGGACATCGTGAATGCGTGAGGGGAAGTACAAACATTTTTTTTAATCTTTGGCTTTGTGACTTTTGTTGACTCAATAAATGTGATCAATGCTGATTAAAAGCACATATTTATCCTTATACTTTAATATATAAAAACTTATCACTGATTCAATGAAATTAAACTATTAATTGTTAGTTCAATTTCAGAAAATGCCATTGTTCAAAGGAAAAGAGGACTGAAATTGACTGTCTACAAAAAGCCATGGAGATACAAGTTATCCCCGCCCTCGAAGCGAACTAAACCCTCTGGGAGTAGTCCTGTCGTCAAATATACGTCACAGAGATCACTACATATATTTAAGAAAAGTAAATCGCCGATCAAAACTTCAACACCTATATAGATTATATTAGACGTAATCTGTTCACCCAAAATCACGAAATTTTCGAAACAAAAATGGCAGATATACAGACGTTTATTATTCACGAACATCGATGAAAGCCAAAATAATCTCGAGGAAGACCATAAGGAAGAGCATGTATTAGACAACGAAGAAGATATAGAAGAAGACATAGATGAAGACCACATGTAGTAAAACACGAGAAAGACCACATGGAAGATCTTGAGGAAGAATATAAAGTTTTTCAAAGTGCTTTAGATAAACTCTCAGACGTAGGGAAAAGGGAAAGATTTTTTATTTTTTTCATTAGTACAGAGTGGACGTTTTCCTTTTAAACACCATTGCATTCCAACTGTTTTTTGACATTGTTGAGTAGTTTGAAAAGGACGAATCCAGACGAACGAGATACTCACCAACATCTCTGCAGTATTTTTGGTTATCGTTGACAACATTTTTTCATTTTATTCTTCGTGAAACACATTATTAAACATAGGTTCCCACAATTTATTTCATAATCCAATCTCATATTTTTTTGTTTTTTCATGAACAATGTAGCCTTATTTAGGCAAGTTTCAACGACTCATAGCTTGAATATAAAGATATGATTTGTACTTTCCCTCACGCATTCATGATGTCCTCAATCAGGACCGATCCCCTCACGCATGACTTAATGAAAAAATGTAGTTTTTGGAATTATTAAGACGTCTATCAACACCGGACAGCGTACACGCCGCCAAAAAACAACATTCATACCCATTGCCCTAAAAAAAAAAAATTGAACTTGTAGGTCTGTAAATAAAACCATTTCAAAATTGAAATGTCACTTTTTTAGGCAATTTCTCGTTGGACAACTGATATTGTAGGAGTTCAACTCTACGTACAACAGCAAATGATACATGTATCTCTTCGTTAAAGTATTCACCACAGCATAGCATTCTCTGATTTTCAATATTTTGATCAGTTGAATAGGAAAATTGAGATTTAGAAATGTACATACCTTTTGTAGCGGTGACAATTACTCCACTCAAGCACAACCGGAAAATCCTCTAACGGTTTTCATTGCAGAACCAAATGTTCTGCGTGTGTAGATTACCAGCCGTGTCAAATAGAATGGACAAATCTATTGTCAAATTTTCTAAAACTAGTATAAGTGATTTGAACAAAATAAATGCAATCACCAGTATGACTAATGCTGGAAATTTTACAATGAATGACAATCTTTCTGTAGCTGTTACAGAATCTGATAATGGTACTTATGAATCTAATGATGAGGTAATTAATTTGCAATGTACTGATACAAATGTTTTATGCAATCCCCCTGAGGCCTTATCACCTGTTGATTTTAAGCTTTGTTTTTCAATTGGATTAAGTGTATTAGTGACAGCATGTTTATTTGCCTTACTAAATGATAATTGTTATTTATTACCTAATTTACAAGAAACATCTGAAGGAAAGGATAATGTTTATGACTTTTCTTTAACAAAGGGTATAAAAATATGTTCACATAATGTAAACAGACTTGAACACAAGCTGGATGAAATCAAATACAATTTAATGTTCTCTGAAAATCCTCCAGATATATACTGTTGTTGTGAAACATTTTTGGACAGTAACACCCAGGATAATTTTATACAAATTCCTGGGTTCATTCTAAACAGAAAAGATAGACCATCACGAGGTGGAGGTGGTCACTTATTTTTCAGAAAAAGTAACATTTAATAGAAAAGCTGAATTTGAAATAAGTGACATTGAAACAATGTGGTTTGAAATTAAACCAGTTCACAAAAAATCATTTTTATTATGTTCAGTATACAGACCTCCTAGTTCACTAATTAATTGGATTGATGAATTTGAAAAAGAAATTACAACTGCCATCAATCATAATTCAGATATTATTTTAGTTGGTGATTTTAATATAGATTTTTTAAAACCTAATAAACAACCACAAAAATGGCTAAGTTTATTAGAAACCTACAATCTCAACCAGATAATTCAAGAGGCAACAAGAGTTACACCTGATTCTAGTACACTAATTGATCATGTTTATGTCACCAATAAAGATTTGATACTAGAATCACATGTTGCTAAATTTTCAATAAGTGATCATTATCCAGTTTGTTTAACTAGAAAAGAAAAACATTCCTCTTATATCAAAAAAGATATTCATACTACCATTTCTTACAGAAATTTAAAAAAATTCAATGAGACAAATTTTCTAAGTGACTTAGCTATTGCACCTTTTGATAAAATTGAACATGAAAGTCACCCAAATACATGTATTCAGATGTGGTATGACATATTTAATGCAGTTCTAGATAAACATGCACCAATTGTTACTAAAAGAGTAAAAAGAGACAGACAACCTGAATGGTTCAATAATGAAATTGCATATGCCAGAAAAATGAGAGAGAAATACCATAAATTAGGAATGTGGTCCGAGTTCAAATTTTGGCGAAACAGGACAAAACACATAATCGATGAATCAAAAAGAAATTTTTATTCAAAGATGGTAAAAGATTCAAAAGCTTCTAAAGATCTGTGGAAATGTATTCGAAGTCTTAACCCATCCCAACAAGAAAAGCCATATGAACTTTTAAATGAAGATGGTGTTAAAACTAATAATGTCAGTGACATTTGTAATGTTTTTAATAAGTTTTTTACATCTTGTGTTGAAAACCGGAGGACTGACAGATGTATGAGCAAAACTCATGAGTATGCAAAATTAAATCAATTTGTACAAAAGAAATTTACTAAGTCAAAACAAGTAAAATTTTCAATTCCACCAGTCACAATAAATGGTCTATTTAATGAGATGATCAAACTTGACATTAATAAATCCACCGGATCTGATAACATAGGACCAAAAATTTTAAAATTGAGTGCTCCTTTCATAACGTCATCTTTAACTTACATTTTTAACAGAATAATAGATACAAATACATTCCCCAGTGTTCTAAAGAATGCAAGAGTAACCCCTGTTTTTAAAGCTGGTGAAAAATTCATGGCAACAAATTATAGACCAATTTCTGTACTTCCCGTTTTATCAAAACTTTTAGAAAAGCATGTTTCAAAACATTTGTATGACTACCTAAAAAGATTAGATCTTTTACACCCAGCACAGTCTGGGTTTCGACAAGAACACTCTTGCCAAACTGCCCTTATCAATATCATAGATAAATGGATACAGGATATGAATGATGGTAATATCAACTTAGCAGTCCTGTTGGATTTTAAGAAAGCTTTTGATGTAGTAGATCATGATATTCTCTGTAAAAAACTTGAAATTTATGGATTTGATAATACAGCTGTTTCTTTTTTTAAATCATATTTGAATGAAAGAACTCAACAAGTACAAATTGGTAATGCTCATTCTGAAAAACTTTATATCAAGTATGGTGTCCCCCAAGGCTCCATATTAGGCCCCCTTCTGTTTATATTATACATAAACGACCTTCCTATTTATATGCAAAATTGTTGCACTGATTTATATGCCGATGATTCAACTTTACATCTTTCTGGTAATTGTTATCAAACTCTACAGTCAAAGGTACAAGAAGATTTACATGGTGTAGAGGAATGGTGCAATGATAACAATATGTTCATCAATAAAAATAAAACAAAATATATGATTATTGGAACGAAGCAAAGAGCAATGCCACATTACAATGAGAGTTGTTTAACTATTAACAATCAAGTGATACAATCTTCCACATGTGAAAGTCTTTTAGGCATTAAAATTGACCCTTCCCTCACATGGACAAACCAAATTGATGTGATCTGCTCAAAAATATCATCTAGACTATATCTACTATTAAAGATTAAAAAATTTCTAAATCTAGACTGCAGAAAATTATTCTATAATGGTTATATCTTGCCACTAATTGATTATTGTTGTATAGTGTGGAGTAGTTGTAGCAGTGAGGGTTTAAAAAGGATATTAAAATTACAAAAGAGGGCTGCTAGATTAATACTAGAAACAGACCCATTCGCTCCTTCTGCACCCTTATTCAAACATTTAAACTGGATGACAGTTGAACAGAGAATAAAATATCACAAGTTAGTGATGACATTTAAGTGCATTAAAAATGATGCCCCATCATATCTTACTAACAAGTTTCATTATGTTTCAGACAGAAATCCATACCCCTTGAGAAATGCTGTTCAAGGAAACCTCATACTCCCTAAACCAAAAACAGAATTGTTCAAAAAATCTTTTATGTATTCTGGACCATTCTTGTGGAATAATTTGCCAATACCGTTAAGAAATATTACAAATGTTAATTCTTTCAAATACAAAATAACAGATCATTTATTGAAATCAACCTAGCTATATCAATAATATTAAAAACTGATCATGTCATCATGTTTACTTTTTTTCATCACATTTTATCAAGTTGTATTAAATATTATTATCATACTTGACTTTTTATACTAATGTATGCAATGTATATGTTTGCATTTTGTTTGATTTCTCATGATGAGGGCCTCAGGGAAGATTAGTTATATAGCTAACTGTGTAACCCTCTTAAAATAAAGTATTGTTGTTGTTGTTGTTGATGATGTATTGTTAATAACATTCCAGATATGTCGATGTATTGTTAACATTCCTGAATGGTCAATGTATTGTTACCATTCCAGAAATGTCGATGTATTGTTAACATTCCTGAATGGTCAATGTATTGTTAACTTTCTAGAAATGTCGATGTATTGTTAATATTCCTGAATGGTCGATGTATTGTTAACATTCCAGATATGTCGATGTATTGTTAACATTCCTGAATGGTCAATGTATTGTTAACATTCTAGAAATGTCGATGTATTGTTAATATTCCTGAATGGTCGATGTATTGTTAACATTCCAGATATGTCGATGTATTGTTAACATTCCTGAATGGTCAATGTATTGTTAACATTCCTGAATGGTCAATGTATTGTTAACATTCCAGAAATGTCAATGTATTGTTACCATTCCAGAAATGTCGATGTATTGTTAACATTCCTGAATGGTCGATGTATTGTTAACATTCCTGAATGGTCAATGTATTGTTAACATTCTAGAAATGTCGATGTATTGTTAATATTCCTGAATGGTCGATGTATTGTTACCATTCCAGAATGGCCAATGTATTGTTAACATTCCAGAAATTTCGATGTATTGTTAACATTCCTGAATGGTCGATGTATTGTTACCATTCAAAAATGGTCAATGTACTGCAACTACCATTCCAGAATGGTCAATGTACTGCAACTTCCATTCCAGAATGGTCGATGTACTGAAACTACCATTCCAGAATAGTCAATGTATTGCAACTACCATTCCATAATGGTCTATGTACTGTTACCATTTTGGAACAATCAATCTACTGTTACCATTCCAGAATGTTTAATGAACTGTTACCATTCAAGACTAGTCAATTTGTTTTTGCCAGTGCAGAATTACCATTCCAGAATTTTTGATATATAGTTGTTTCAACTCACGAACAGTCTATATACTGTACCCTTTCAAGAAAAATTAATGTATCATTCGTTAATACTAGTAGTCGATGTTCTGTAAACCTTTCCAAAATAACCAATGTACTGAAACCATTTCAGAAAAGCCAAGCTATTTCTATTAACATAGGAATAGTAGATACAAATTTCCTGTTTTGAGTTATAATAATTCTTATTTTTTGGAGAACAACACTGATTCTACCAGAAATTATACTGAAGACGATATTATCAAAATGCTGAACTTTTTATCGACAATATTTTATTTATTGAGTGTGGAGGATTGATACTTCAACATACAGTATGTATTCCAATGGGTACATAACTGTGCACCCCTACAGGACGATTTGTTTTTGTACTGGTATGAAGCAGACTTCATTCAGAAGAGGGACGAAAGATACCAGAGGGACAGCCAAACTCATTAATCCAAAATAAACTGACAACGCCATGGCTAAAAATGAAAAAGACAAACTTACAAACAATAGTATACATGACACAACATAGATAACTAAAGAATACGCAACACGAACCCCACCAAAAATAAGGGGTGATCTCAGGTGCTCCGGAAGGGTAAGCAGATCCTGCTCAAAATGTGGCACCCGTCGTGTTGCTTAAGGGTAACAAATCCGGTAAATAGTCTTATTTGGTCGGTCACATTCATGAAAGGGAAGGGAATTGTAGTTACAACGTAAGGAACATATCCGATATCATTTGTGCAACGGTTATTCCATAACGGTCAACCAACTCGTGATGGCGTCCGAAGGGATGATTTCAACTGCACCATTTGGAACTCTTGGTTTAATAGCTTCCTTGGGAGCAGCAACCCTCTATCAAGAAAATCATGATAGGAAATGCAAGCACGGGAATATCGTATCAATTGGGAGATATATACCCCGTATGCAGGTGCTGCTGGAATGTTGCTACTTAGAAATGGAAAGTTCACAATTGGAAAGCTGAAATCGTCTCTTTTGTCGTAAAGTTTTGTTTTCAACCGACCCTCATTGTCAATTTCTAGATGTAAGTCAAGATATGAGGCCGACTTAACTGTATCTGTAGTATCCTTTATCTCTAGTTCGATGGGATAGATGCGTTCAACATAATCACCAAATTTTGAATAAGTTTAGTGAAAGAACATCATCTATATAGCGGAAAGTATAGAAAAAGGATATTGCTAACTTCTTATCTTTCTTCCTAAGAAGTTCCTGTATAAAGTCAGCCTCATAATAGTAAAGAAACAAGTCGGCAAGAAGAGGGGCACAATTTCAGAAACTTCCTAAATACAAAAAGAAAAAACACCTTGAGAAATTCTTTAATTTTCTTTCCGGTATAAATTGATGATGTCCATCACTGAAAAATCCATATTTCAGCTAGTTCTTACATCTCGCATACCTCAGTAAACTTGAAATTAAGGATAGTTCTGATACTAGAAGGACTGTTTCATACCTCTTCCTCAATATTGACACAGATGGACGACTTCACACTTAAATCTATGACAAACGGAACGATTTCATCTTCCCAATTATCATTTTCCCATTTCTAAGCAGTAACATACCATCTGCGCCATCATATGGTGTTTACATATGTCAGTTGATAAGTTATTATCATGCATTTTCACACTATACGGACTTCATATACAGGAGCTGTGCTCCTTAAGCAGAAACTGCCCCCACAAAGTTATGAGGAGGAAAGATTAAAAATAACGCTCCGTAAATTTTATGGACACCATCACGAATTGGAATACATGCGATGTATCTGTGTTTAAACTAACTGAAGTACAGGATCTATTTGTTTTACACGGTTAATTTGGAAGAAAGGCCGACTTAGTTAGATAGTGCAGTTAGTTGCACAATTACTGACACAATTCTTAGTATAGTAATATTCTTGCAATAGTTATAAATTATATCAAATAATATGATTACAAACCATACCGATTTATATCCAATTTTTAGAAATTTACCTTTGACGTCACTTTTTGTGAGGTTGATACATTTTTGTGACACACTGTTCGCAATTTTATTATGCTTTTGTGTACTGTCCTAAATTGTTTTAGGTATTCGTTGTTATTCTGTGGTTAACATGTCGAAATGCGCTATTATATTATTTATTTATGAATTTCTCTGTCCTTGAGTGCTCTTGCATTTATTTGTACTGTATGTCTGTCTCGTAATGTTGTAATTTTAGCGGTTTATTCAACATTGCCATAAAGTGCGAGGTTTGGTTAGCCGCAACACTAGTTTCAACCCGCCATTTTAATTTTCTCAAAATGTTCTGTGTCAGGAATATGGCAGTGTCTCTGTTGTTTCCTTGATTGCCTCTTATATATAATAGCATGAATTGTTCTATATAATAAGAATGTTCTTATCCCGGGCATAAAAACAATGCCGTATTTGGCGAAACATTTTCAACTTTTGATCTTCAGTGTTGTAAAACTTTGTACTTTTTTCACTTTCGATCTTTTATATCTGGGCGTCACTTGTAAGTCTTGTGTGGACAAGGCGCGTTTTTGGCGTATTGAATTTTAAACCTGATGCTTTTTGTTATCTATTAATCATGTTTTTCTTTGTCTAATATGTTCTATTAACTTGTATTGTAGTCCTGTAATATTATGTTGTCATTTCAATGTTATATTTAACTTTGCCATTAAAGTGCGAGGTTTGGCATGCCACAAAACCAGGTTCAACCCACCACTTTTATTCCCCTTTAAAAGTGTCCTGTACCAAGTCAGGAAGATGGCCATTGTTATATTATTGTTCGTTTCTGTGTGTGTTGCATTTTAACGTTGAGTCGTTTGTGTTTCTCTTATTTTTGAGAAATTGAGATAAGACGTGGCACGGTACTTGTCTATTCCAAATTCATGTATTTGGTTTTCATGTTATATTTGTTATTCTCGTGGTGTTTTGTCTGATGCTTGGTCCGTTTCTGTGTGTGTTACGTTTCGGTGTTATGTCGTTGTTCTCCTCTTATATTTAATGCGTTTCCCTCGGTTTTAGTTTGTTACCCCGATTTTGTTTTTTGTCCATGGATTTATGAGTTTTGAACAGCGGTATACTACTGTTGCCTTTATTTATATAGTTGATGTGTTTTTACCACGGTTTTAGTTCGTAACCCAGATTTGTTTTCTCTCAATCGAGTTATGACTTTTGAACAGCGGTATATTACTGTTGCCTTTATTATGTACTATAACCATTCCAGAATAGTCAATGTATTGTTACCATTCCAGAATGGTCTATGTGCTGTTACCATTCCAGAATAGTCAATGAGCTGTTACCAGTACAGAAATACCATTCAAGGCCCCCCTCATTCAAGAATGATCCGATTGTAACCCATCCACAATTATCAACGTCAAGGATTATGTACTATTACCATTCCAGAATAGTTAATGAGGTGTTACCATTCCAGAATAATCAATGAGACGTTACCATTCCAGAATAGTCAATGTACTGTCACCATTCCAGAATAATCAATGAGGTGTTACTATATTCCAGAATAGTCAATGTACTGTTACCATTCCAGAATAATCAATGAGGTGTTACCATTCCAGAATAGTCAATGTGCTGCTACCATTCCATAATAGTCAATGAGCTGTTACCATTCCAGGATAGTCAATGTGCTGCTACCATTCCAGAATAGTCAATGTGCTGTCACCATTCCAGAATAGTCTATGTACTGTTACCATTCCAGAATAGTCAATGTGCTGTCACCATTCCAGAATAGTCAATGGGCTGTTACCAGTACAGAAATGCCATTCAAGGCCCCCCTCATTCAAGAATGATCCGATTGTAACCCATCCACAATTGTCAACGTACTACAGCTACACCAAATTGTGTGTAAAGCAAAATGTAACAATAATAGCAGATACGGGATATATACAAAAATGTTGGTATTATATCACGGTCTCCGTGATCATAGTACTTGCTCAAGGTACCTTGACATTTGACAATACACAAAAGTTGGGTTTAATTTACAATATATGTATTATTAGGCTATGATTTACATAACAAAACATATGAGGGAATTTAATTCTTATTAGAAATTTTTAAACTGCACTCTTAATTTTGACTTTTTTTTTTTTAAAGAACTGATTTAGCTATAGTTCAGGAAAATAAAACATTGACATGCATCATTGTTTATTTCACAGTTAACAGATTAAAAAAAAAGAAAAAGTTATATACGCAAACTTTTACCAAAATCTGTGCAGTCGCCCATTTATGACGGAGGTCCCTCGATCATGGCCATGGATTTGTATAGTACACATTTTTATAATCACATAATCATGTAAACGTTACAAGATAAATAAGATAATCATACAATAAAAAATACAGTCCTTAACTATCAATTTATCATGAAATATTATATTTGGTCTGGTAAACAAATACCAGTATATATAGAAACTGCCAAGTAATCACATAATCAAAACCACCATGAGGAGGCGCATGATAACTAGGCCTACTGAACATTTTGTATCTTCTCTTAGCTTCAACTTCCATCGAAATAGTTATCAAAGGTACCAGGATTATAATCAGTTAATACGCCAGACGCGCGATTTGTCTACACAAGACTCATCAGTGACCACAGTGTGGGAACGGAACTGTACGGTTTTCTAATAATTTGGTCATTCGGGAGACTGTCAAGCGGGGCTCCGACATTTGCAAAATAACAAGTTGCTTGATGGAAACTTTGATGAACTCTTATGCTACTATAAAACGTTTCTGTTTCAAGTTTAGATAGCTAAAACATTCTTTATGTAAATATGAACCTATAAAATAACAAGAAAGATATATGCATCCAAAAGTTTTCCTTAGAATGGTGGAGCTCCGTGTAAAACAATCAAAATTGTCACACAACAGCGATCAAAAATGTCAAATAAACATCGAAATATCAATGTTTGCTACCTGAATTTTCACATGTACCTTTTCTGATATATAGTCTTACCTGTCTGAAAGTTTCAAAGCCATTGTCCCAGTAGAAATTCAAATATATTTATTTTCTCCATGTCAGATATTTTTATTGACTGTACAATCGCTTGCAAGTTTACTGTAATATCACTCGGAGCCTTCCTGTACAATCGCTTGGAGCTTTTCTTTTCATCGTTTGGACATCTAAACTACTAAGAAAGGAGGGTAACCTACTTTACCTTGTAATGACTTCACGATCCAGCTAACAAACAAGCTAGTCAAAGGTATTACCTTTACCTACACACTCATTGCATTTTGCTGTAATAGTTTCTAGTGGCATATGACTAATTATAACTTTTTAAGTAGATAATGCTTACTACTATCTCTTCTGCCACATTCATGATCAGTTTATGTTTTCCATGATACTTTTGTCATATAAATATTTATTAAAACTACTGCAATCCAATACAATATATGTCTGGCATGATTTTTCTCTCCTTTTTCTGTTACGATTTAATAACTTACAGTTAGTTATTTGGTATTGTTATCAATTTTTTTTTAACCTAAATTACACACTCAAAAGTGTTAATGATGTTTGAAGCTTTTATTTGAATGGATGCAGCCTGCATTAGCGTATCCGGTATGCGGGGAGAGGGAGTTTAAGGTGGTTGAAACCCCATTTTATCGAATTGTTTTTATTTTGTGGACGTTTCATGGTGTTCCGTGCTTTGGACCCCCCTTTTTCAGAAAGGCGGGATCCGCATCTGGTCTGATATCGTCAATGATAGTATTAAATGATGATCCGATCATTCAACAGATTTGTTTTAGTTTGGTCTTGTACTGTGCTAGTTTTGGGTAGAAATGAGCGCATAAATATTTTTTAACCCTGCCAATTTCTTTATGTACCTGTTCCAAGTCAAGAGCCCGTAGTTCAGTGGTTGTCGTTGGTTCATGTCTGTCATATATGTTTTTCGTAAAAAAATTATTATGAATTATACCGTCAGTTAAATTCGAAAGGTATTGATTCTTTTTTTCATGTCGGGACCTTTTATAGCCGACTATAATTGCTTAAATCCATTTATTTTTTGAACTTTGACAATCATATCACATCTCCTTATTTTTATATAGAAAATATAAATGTGGTTTGATAAAATGATGTTCTCACTAAAAAAAAAACTGTTTCGTTCATTTGTCGGATGCTATAGTTGGGAATATTGAAAAGTTCCTGAATCATGACATTGATATAAAAAAAGTCATGTTGAAGGATTTTGTGTTTTCTCTGTTTTTCAGATAATAAGTCCTCTCCCATCCTAGATAAAATTTGATTTACTGGAGCCTTTTCTACCAGTAGCTATAGCTTGTAATAAACAGACATATCATTTGAAATTATACGACATCTTCTTATTTTAATATCATGCTTATTTACATATGTGTGTCTTTTCTTGGATCAGGGGTTAGCTACCATCATTCCTCATTCGAATTCCTTTATCAAGTTACAATATCCCGATCCTTTGATGAAAAATTCTTTGTTGTATTGTTCAAATATGTATTTATCATCTTTTTTTTAATTGCTGGTAATTAATATATTAAGTAAAATTCAAAATTTAGTTACCCTTCTAGAGCATCTAGTTACCTTTCGGTAAAAATAAATATTTATTTTGTACGAGGATTATTTTCATTTTTATTTTAGATTATATTCTTAACATATTTTGTACTGTCCTTTTCTTTTTGTCTTGTATACGTATCTAGTGGTTGTTGGTTTATGTGTTACATATTTGTTTTTCGTTCAGTTTTTGTACATAAATAGGCCGTTAGTTTTCTCGTTTTACATTGTTATTTCGTGGCATTTTATAGCTGACTATGCGGTATGGGCTTTGTTCATTGTTGACGACCGTACGGTGACCTATAGTTGGTAATTTCTGTGTCATTTTGGTCTTTTGTGGAGAGTTGTCTCTTTGGCAATCATACCACACCTTCTTTTTTTATATCTATATTACACATTTTGTTTTTGTCTCTGGCATAGTCACCTTAAAAGGGTTCTTTGATAGAATTTTGATTGTCAAAATGACTGGTTTTGTGCTTATTTTCACTTCAAATACCATAGATGAATATAATAGGACAGCAAGAAACAACCAATGCAATGCATATGCAATGCATGTGCAATGTATTTAATAAATTTGGCCAAGCAATTCTACAGGAAAGCTCCAAGTGATTGTACAGGAAGACTCCGAGTGATATTACAGTAAACTTGCAAGCGATTGTACAGTCAATAAAAATATCCGACATGGAGAAAATAAATATATTTGGATTTCTACTGGTACAATGGCTTTGAAATTTTCAGACAGGTAAGACTATATATCAGAAAAGGTACATGTGACAATTCAGGTAGCAAACATTGATATTTCGATGTTTATTTGACATTTTTGATCGCTGTTGTGTGACAATTTTGAACGTTTTACACGGAGCTCCACCATTCTAAGGAAAACTTTTGGATGCATATATCTTTCTTATTATTTTTTTGGTTCATATTTACATAAAGAATGTTTTAGCTATCTAAACTTGAAACAGAAACGTTTTATAGTAGCATAAGAGTTCATCAAAGTTTCCATCAAGCAACTTGTTATTTTGCAAATGTCGGGGCCCCGCTTGACAGTCTCCCGAATGACCAATTTATTAGAAAACCGTACAGTTCCGTTCCCACACTGTGGTGACGCTCAGTTCAAAATACCCTAAATAAAGCCAAACAAGTACAAAGTTGAAGAGCGTTTAGGACCCAAAATTCCAAAAAGTTGTGCCAAATACGGCTAAGGTAATCTTTTCCTGGGATAAGAAAATCCGTAGTTTTTCGAAATATTCAAAGATTTGTAACAGAAAATTTATAAAAATGACCATAAGATTGATTTTCATGTCAACACCGAAGTGCTGACTACTGGGCTGGTGATAATAATAGCAACCAGATCCATATAAACTAAAAGCAAATTCTGGAAAATTCCATCTTTATGCGGAGATGAATTTATAACTGTATCGAGAACTATTACAGTGAGATAAGTATTACACGCTTTTATGAAAGCAAAAACTTCTTTTTTACAGTTATTCCCCTTCAACTTTTTATTTCCCGCCATTCTCTGCGAACTACGGGAACCACGTGAATTCCAAAATGGCGGACAATGATGAACAAGAACCTACTCCAGCGCAAGATATTGTTGTTACTAAATACAAAATGACCGGAGATATGGTCAATGGTAAATTAATGATATGAAACATCATACATGAACCAAATCAAAACATTTTATTTATAAAAATTGTCGCATCAGCCTTTTAATTATAAAATGTATGGCGCACACAAAAAAAACGTGGTTGACCATGATGTTCATTATTGCACAACACCCATACATCTTTAAGTATTTGATAAAAAATATGGTCTCTGACACTATAAAATTTTATTCTTAGTATTGACAAACCTGGGCAATTTGAAAAGAGTTGACAGCGACTGAATCCACATGGCCATACGGGTATTTGATTTTTTATAAGGGGGAATAATTTCTGGGGTACAAGTTAAACCATAGAAAAAGTAAAATCTTCACCCATATAGTCAATTGACATCCAATAATTGGTATATTCAAATATATATAAATGATTCCAAAAATATATAAATGATCTTTATTTTAAATGTAATAATGATTTTAATAGGAATCTGTTGAACAAATTAAATACCTATAGAAACCACAAAAATGTAATTAATTCAATAGTTTGGGACATTGACCAGATGCCAATTTAACCAGCAGGGAATTTTATGGGTCAGTTCAGAGTTCACGAAAAAGTGGTGGTCCTGAGGATTTTACCACCAAAATTTTGCATAGGACCGACACAATTTTAATATTTTTTAATAGAACTAATAGTGAGGACCAACAGATTTTCTTCAAGGACCACCAGGGAAAAAAAGATTTCGCGAAGTCTGTCAGTTGGGGAAATTTTGATGTATTTTCTGAATGGGAACAGAGCTGATATTCCCCCTAAAATAAAGGCAGGAAAATCACTGACACCCTGGCCATAATTTTGAGAAAGTCAACACATGTTTTGGTAATTTGCATTTGACATTATAAATAGCAAGGAACTTGGCAATGACCAGCAGATTTTTTTGCTTAGGATCACAAGGGAAAAAAGATTCAGAGAACTGGCTTTTATGACTATATTGATGTTAACAGTTATTATATTTGTAGAGAGTTTTATAACAACAACACTTAAGGGACTGTTGCAGAAATTTATTGATCGACATGGTTCGGTGCCTAGGGCACCATCATCAGGATAAAAACAATACATAAAATCAAACTGAAGTACAAAATCAGGTTGTAAAAATTTAAACATCATAATGTTACAAACGTTTAAATTTTTACAACCCGATTTTGTACTTCAGTATGATTTTCTGTATTGTTTTTATCCTGATGACGGTGCCCTAAGCAGGATAAAAACAATACATAAAATCATAATGAAGTACAAAATCAGGTTGTAAAAATTTAATTGTCACAATGTTACAAACGTTTAAATTTTTACAACCCGATTTTGTACTTCAGTATGATTTTCTGTATTGTTTTTATCCTGATGACGGTGCCCTAGCTAGGCACCAAAGCATGTCAATCAATTAATTTCTGCAGCAGTCCCTAAAGTGTTGTTTTTGGGTACAAGTCAAATCGGCACCCATAGAAAAAGTCAAATGGGCACCTGGTTAAATCAGCATCTAGTCAAATCGGCACCTATTTAAAGTCAATTCGGAATCCAATAATATTTGATATAATATATGGGACTGGGACTATTATGCTAAGTTAGTAATTTAAGTATACTAGCATAATAGTCCCAAATATATATAGATATTTCTAAAAATGTATAAATTCGATCATGATTTATTTTGTTAAAAAGCATCAAGCTGTAAAAATACAAAAGTTGATCATTTAAAGTTTTCTCAACATTATGTGACTGATGTTTTCATGGTTTTGATAAATTTTCTTTTCAATTAATAAATGACTTTAATCAAGTACATAGTGAAAACACAAGGTAACACCAGCTTTTGTTTCGCATATTTCTGTCATATTTTCACAACTATATGATATAATCTAATAGCGAGAATTAATACACAAACATGATTAGACCATAAAAAGACTTTTTATGGATATATGTGGTATCAGGAGAAATTAAAATTCGAATGTAAACTATTCAGGTATCCTCATTTCCATTGTGAGGACAAGGATAATAGCACGAAATGTTAGGTTAAAGTATATAAATTTGAATTTAAAGATTGAACTAGAACATTTTTAAAGATAAACTTGTATCACCTGGTGTAAGAAAATGTGTGTCAAAAAACTTATAACTTGACTCAGCGTATTCATTAAGAACCGATTGCCGATTGAAATGGTCGTTTATAATCAAATCCCCATCAGTTGTTTTTCAGATGTCAAAAAAATATAAATCGTACTTTTAGTTTTAGATCGTCGTTCACTATCTAGGACAATCCAGAGAGATGTATAACAGCATAGATGCTGGTTGTTGAGTTAGCTGCAAAGTACTATAAGATTTTGTACTGAAACCAGGAAATGTATGCATTTGTAGTAATAACGAAATTTTGTAACCAGTCAATAAAGAAAAAGTTTTCAGATTTTTTTCAATCAACAACAGAGAGAGAAAAAAAAAGATTTGTTCTATGACATTTGTAATCAAATATTGAGACACCCTCCTTGGTAATTCTGTATATGATCTTCACCTCCTTTAAAGGAGATCAGTGATTTCAGGTAATGTTCATGAAGTGCATGATCGTCGTCCTACCATGAAATGAAATAAAGAGCAATGTCTTGTCTCGTAAAAGCAGACATCACATTATTTTCATTAAGTGATTTTCATTTTCTTGTTTTCAAGTGATAGAGCCTCTTAAAAGCAGACTCTTCATTTTTACCATAAATCAAATGTATACCTACCCAGCATGCCCAGTGGCCCTTCTTTTGAAATAAAAGAAAAAATTGTAGATACTTAGAAACTCGATTATTCTAATAAAATGATCCAAGCCTGTATGAAAAGTATGCATGTTTGTATAAATGGTCCTGATATGGACAGTCTTAAAAAAATCCAATGTTATACCAAAAGCAGTGGAAACATTGATAGGAACTAAAATCAGGAGGAAACTTGCAGTTAAACAAAATTGTAAAATGATATACCAACAAAATCCTATTCCAAAAATAGACAGAGCCTGTTAAGCATGATAAATTTTGTCCCTCAAAATACATGGGTAGATTTTTTATTGTCAGTGGAGCTAAGCCATGAATGTTTCTCATTGATAGTAATAAAAAAAATATAGATTAGAATGTAAATATTTATACTGTTACACATAAAAACATCTCAGTCAAAATGCAAATATTATATGATGTATGGGTGCAGCCTATGTTAAATTATAATATTTATTCATGAAATATAATAATATGTTTTCTTGTGACAGACACAGTCAGTGTCTTGCAGGAAAAAACACTGAACCAAGAGGATTGAAATTTATGATTTAATCCTTGTACTACACATTTTCAAAACTCTTTTTATGCTTTCTGGTAACTCATCAAAGGTACAGCATTGAAAAAAATGCCAACATTACAAGTTATTTTTGATTAATTTGACCTATCTCCTTTTCCTTAAAACCCAGGAGCTTCCGGGGGGCGTTGCCCCCCCCGGACCCTCCACTGTGCTTCGCCCTCGACCTGAGCGGCCCCCTGGACCCCTCGCTTGATCTGCTACTTTTTAACTTAAATCAGTTACTTCAAAACTTATTGAAAACCCTGAACTTGTACAAAAACCCTGTACAAATTATAAATTGTACAAAGTTATATTTTGTACACATCATATATTAAACAAATTTAACATGGGTGCCGAATTGACTACATCAAGTGCCGATTTAACCAGGTGCCAATTTGACTAGGTGCCGATTTGACTATACTGGGTGCCGATTTGACCAAGTGCCGATTTAACCAGGTGCCGATTTGACTAGAATTCTTGTTTTTTATCATAACGACCCTGCATACCTGAGGTATCCACTTTATGGAGTCTACCGACTACAGACTCACCAGATGTTGGTTCACTTTCGTTTGTAATGGAGTTATTATATTTGTTTAACAATTTGATCCATGTATTATTCTAAGCTTATGTAAATGTTAAGAAAACTCAATGATTAAATTGTAAAAAAAAAAAGAAGAAAAAATAGAGATATTTCACCAAATTATTGTTAAAAGTATTTACGCATGTACATGTATAATGTATCGAGATAAAACAAAAACAACAGAACATTGATTTGAACAAAAACAACAACATTAATTTGATAATATAACAAAAGAAAGACAGAATTTAGAAATATCCTTAAACACGTGACATTGATAAATGCCTTTAAAATAATTTCTTAAAAAATGTTTCCTTCATCATTCTTTAAAGTTAATATAAACTTATATCACAATATAAAGCAACTGCACGTTCCTTTTTAAAAAAAATCGTTAAAGGATTAAAAAATTTCCATGCCTGTGACCCTTTCATATTTTCGTGTGTTAGGTGAAACCAACATTCAATTTTCAATGGCTTTACTCTTCTGAGTGATGTCCTTAGTTAGTTTCCTAAGCAACTCCAGTAATATAGTAAATTCAAGGCGTGCTTTTGAAATTAGCAGGGGTTAAATTCAGACAGTTCCATCATGAGGGTTTATAGATAATAGTAATAAAATTTGAAGTAAAATATTGGACTCAGTGATAGTATATCCCCAATGAAATTTAGGCATGGTTCCCATAATTAAAAAAAAAGAAAAATTGAGACCTGTTGATTTGAAAGTGAAAAGGAAAAATTACCATGAAGACTCTTTAAAATAGTTCACTCATCAAGATATCATGTACATGTTGTTATATAAGAACGAAAGCATTTCAATAAAGATACTTATATATGTGTATTTACAGTTATTTTAAAAGACGTTGTATCAAAATGTGTAGAGGGAGCTTCAGTCAGTAGTATTTGTGAATTTGGAGACACCAGACTAACTGAAGAAACGGGGAAAGTTTTCAGAAAAGATAAAGAAAAGAAAAAAGGTATAGTGTTTTACCAAATTTTACTTTAAGAAATGATGTTTCACAAATATATATTTTGTTGGTACACAATTGAATTGTTATCAAGGATGAGGCCATATTTTATAAATGATATGAATCAGTACATTGCTTGAACTAGCCCCATGGGGGATGATGCCCTAAGCTCACAGGGAAACAGGTGAGTGCATAATATTTTATTTGACAGCCGTATTTGTGAAATGTAATTTGGAAGTAACTTCAATAAACGGTAATAAAACCTCAAACAAGATGACTGACTTACATTGGTTATTAATTAAGCTATTGATTGATTGATTTGTGAATGTTACACTAATGTCTCTGCCAATGCTAGCTATAGCTATATCAAGGTATAGAATTAAATGCATTGTGAGAAAGAAAAAAAATATTTATATGAACATTGATGGTATTGGACAAATGAAATGCTATCCACCACTTCTATGTATGTTAAACACTTCTGAGTACAGTGCACCTTTTTTGATATGATTATTATTGTCCACCTATTCTTGGCATGTTAAGTATTGATTGGTAACTTACCATGTATGTGATGGTGGTATATAAAATGTGGACTGTCTTCGGTGCTGAAGTTCTGCATACTTCAGATCCCTCCTCTATGTTCACAACAAAATCATGAAATTTAAGAATAAGCTCTTTTTAAATAGCACTGATGGCAGGAATTGGCATGTAAAAAATGTGCATAGCTGTTAAATAAAAACATCACAAAAATTCAGAAATTAAGGATTGTCTATGAATTGACATTTTATAATTTTATAATGTCTAAAATAATGCTGATTTTGTAGTCATAACATTTAAATTTTTATTTTAGGTATAGCCTTCCCAACCTGTGTATCTGTGAACAATTGTATATGTCACTTTTCACCTTTAAAAAGTGAAGCAGACATATTATTAAAGGAAGGGGATGTTGTGAAAGTGTAAGTTTTGATTGCTAAATGTGCATTTCAGGTAGTTACAAATGTATTCTGATATTCAATCTGAGGCAGTATAATATGCATGGGACAGTGAATCGCAACATTTTGTAACATAGAAGACAGATGCTTAAATCATTATTTTTCTCTGCAATATAGCCTTTTTGTGCTGGTGTATATTCAAAGGTACATGTAAAGCAACCACCAATGAATCAATCATTAAATTATTATGTTCTGGTTCATTCAAAAGTTATACATATAACATAATAAATCTATTTATAGTTACATGTAAAAAACAACTTAGGAACATAAAGAATGTTTCTGATACATATAGCAACTCCCAGCCAGTACAATTTATGGCTAAATTTTACCATTATAATTTCAGAATTTTGAAATTGCAAGTTTTGTTTTTATCATTGTATGATCTTCTTGACAACATCACTTGTGAAGAAGTATGAATTTATGTTATTTTATTTCAGGGATTTAGGTGCACAGATAGATGGATTTATTGCTGTAGCCGCTCATACAGTTGTTGTTGGAGCTTCAACAGTAGGTATTGAAAGAGTGCAGTTGTTTTTGTAGACTCTTTAGAAAGTATTTATTTAGTGTCAGATTCATTGTGTAGAGCCTGAGGAAAACAAGAGCAATCATTGTTTAAGGAAAAAATTAGAACACTGCTTTATCAGAGAACTTCATTTATGCAGTAACAATGGTCTAAATAACACCTTTTCACTATTATTAAATGTAAAATCAATACTGTACATGTATGAAGCGCATATTACATCTGTAGAATGTTGACCATTTTCTCTGCAGTAAAAGATTAAGTTGAGTAACAAATTGGTAGGCATGTTCATTAGGCAGAATTTAGGCTGTAACAAAATATATATATACCAAAGTTGATTTGTATTTTTAGGATAAAAAAGTGACGGGTAAAAAGGCTGATGCAATATTAGCAGCACATTTCGCTTCAGAGGTAGCACTCCGACTAGTAAAACCTGGTAATGAGGTAAGCTTTATAAGAAGGAAATTTTGAAATAATGTAACAGTAGATTTTTTATGGGTACTGGTTTTGTAGATCAAGATATTACTGCAAATATATGAAATAGAGTACTTTATTCACTGTCTTTACAATGTTCCCTCTCAAAATGATATTTGAACTAGGACATCAATTTGTTGTTTGTCTCTTCTTTAAGTATGTTAATGACTGATTTCTTGCTGGTTTCTTTTCTAAGATATTAGGCCTAAATTAAAATATTGTTTGTTTGCCCTTTTCCGACCCTATGTTTTGAAACAGGGTAGGTAGGTAGGTAAAATATTTTATTTTTTTCCCCAAAAAAATATCTTGGCTCGGTATATTATTTGTCATGGGTAGGCAGGTAGGTAAAATATTTTATTTTATAGATACAAAATCTGCATAAAGTCATTTTTTTGTCCGTTTGTTTTTGCAAATAAGTTTTCCGCTGGGACTATTAGTTTTGAAAAAAAATATATAAGAGATAACTTTGTACTGGTAAGATAATGTCCGGGCAGACATAAATTACTAGTAGAAAAAGTCCCTAGAGTGTTACAAATTTCGTGTGTGCCTTTTTTTCCAATAAAAATGCTATAAGACTTAAAACTCAATTGTCACGTATTTTGCATCACATTTATAAATGATCTGTATGGAAAACTTGGCGATTTTACTGCCAGATATTCTCCACTTTACAGGGTTTTGTCACTTTTGGTTCATGTCAGATATAAATAATTTAGTGGCATCGTTAACATAATCATTCTGATATGCGGATCACAAAAGGCCATCCCTACATAGAATACAACGTCCGTTTACAAATTAGTTTGTACACACGTAAATACTTTTGTATCAAACGAACTTTTTTGTAATTGAACCCTGCTCTTTAAGTTTAAAGGTACAGAGTAACATACTTCATATCATGATTTCAGAAAGTGTTCAACATCGATTTCAAACAAATGCTTTGAAACTTCAAATGCAAGTGTTCATGTCAAACGCTCAGGTGATACCAAACGGACTGGACCTTATACGTAAAGATAAAACCCGAGGATTCCGGTAAAAAAGTTTTGAGCGGGAAATACAAATATAAGATTTTTGGTAGGAACGAAAAAATAAAATAAAATAAAATCTTGCTGGTAAATACAAATAAAAGATTTTCAGGCGGAACGAATTGATAGGGTCGGTCGGTAAAGGGCAAACAAACAATATTTTAATTTAAGCCTTAAGGAAACAAATAGTAAATGCTGGTTATAGGACATTCCTACTTATTAATGTTTTGAATATTTTTTTAGCTGTAAAGTTTTAAGATACTGTTTTATGTTTATTCATGTCCTTCCTATGATTTTTAAGAGGCATTATGTTTTTCCTGTCTTTGTATCCATCCATTAGTTAGTTCTGCATTTGTCTGACCCATATCAAGGAAACGTTTTGGAATCAGATAGTTTACCAAGAAGATGCTGTCAGATCAACTTTAAAGTTAAAAAAAACACATTTCTAGTGCTGAGAAATTTTTTAAAAAATGTATGGAAATGACGGGTTTTTTTCCACAAAGATGTGGTCCATAGACTTGAAAGTTAGTTGACAAATATCCTATGAACTCATTCTTGTTTATATGGAAAAAAAGATCTATGGGTATGTGTCATTGTTTTTGTGTAGAAAATTAGGACCTGTGCATTCTGTATATTTCCAACAACAAGTTACTGTGAAGTTAAATTCTTTACAATTGAAGAAAAACTGTTCTCTTTAAGTGATATTTATTTTAATGTTTGCAGAATTATCTTGTGACAGAAAGTATACAGAAAGTAGCAGAGGCATTCGATTGTAAACCAGTAGAGGGTAAGATGCTATAATAGCTATTACAGTTGAATTCCTTAATGCTTATATTTATAATTGCCACAAAAAAATAATTCAATTAATAATTGTTATTTGATATGTGTTTTGAGAGGCTAAAAAGAGTAATAATAATGTGTGCATAAATTCTTGAATAAAAACAACGGTAAATGATACATTTGAAAATGTTAATATAAAAAAGAAGTTGTGGTGTGATTGCTAATGAGACAACTATTTACAAGAGACCAACTAACAGAAATTAACCTACAGGTCACTGTACTGCCTTCAACAGTGTGCAAAGCACATACTGCATTGTCAGCTATGGATGACCCAATGTAAAACAATTAAAACCAGAAAACTAAAGGCCTGATCTATGTACAAAAAAATTACTGAAAAAACAAATATGTAACACAGCAACAAACAAAAGTGTTGTTCTTTAAAAGAATACAACTATAAAACACAGAAACCCACATATTGATTGAAAGCAAATGTAGGCATACGTATGATGATTGTATTCAAGGGACGTAATTCTGAATACTGATTTTACTTTGAATTCTGAATGGTATGCTGTATCCCTGCATAAAGGAAAATACTCCCAAACTCACCAACTGAAACAAAAGTAAATGAAATATGTAAACTACATTTTAAGAAATTATACTAATTTCAGTTTTGATTTAATATATATTGTATATTTAGAAGTTATTGCTATGATTTTTATGCCCCAGTCGTGGCTGAGGGGACATCAAGTTTTACCCTTGTCTGTTTCCAAGTCTTGTCAGTCTGTGCATCCTAAATTTGGTTTCCTTTCTTCAACTTGTATTACTAGCTCACCTGGCCCGAAGGGCCAAGTGAGCTTTTCCCATCACTTTGCGTCCGGCGTCCGTCGTCGTTGTTTACTTTTACAAAAATCTTCTCCTCTGAAACTACTGGGCCAAATTAATCCAAACTTGGCCACAATCATCTTTGGGGTATTTAGTTTAAAAAATGTGTGGCGTGACCTGGTCAACCAACCAAGATGGCCGCCACGGCTAAAAATAGAACATAGGGGTAAAATGCAGTTTTTGGCTTATAACTCAAAAACCAAAGCATTCAGAGGAAATCTGACATGGGGTAAAAATGTTTATCAGGTCAAGATCTATCTGCCCTGAAGTTTTCAGATGAATCGGTCAACCCGTTGTTGGGTTGCTGCCCCTGAATTGGTAATTTTGAGGAAATTTTGCCGTTTTTTGTTATTATCTTGAATATTATTATAGATAGAGATAAACTGTAAACAGCAATAATGTTCAGCAAAGTTAGATTTACAAATAAGTCAACATGACCGAAATGGTCAGTTGACCCCTTAAGGAGTTATTGCCCTTTATAGTCAATTTTTAACCATTTTTCGTAAATCTTAGTTATCTTTTACAAAAATCTTCTCCTCTGAAACTACTGGGCCAAATTAATTCAAACTTGGCCACAATCATCTTTGAGGCACCTTGTTTGAAAAATGTGTCCGACGACCTGGCCATTCAACCAAGATGGCCACCACGGCTAAAAATAGAACAGGGGTACAATGTAGTTTTTAACCGGATTTTTGTGACAAAAATGTCGGTTATTGATTTGGGGATGTACGGCGGGTGTGCGGGCGGGAATCAAATGTTGTCCGTGCATTAACTCATGAACCGTTCAACCAAAGCTTTTAAAATTTTAATATGTTTTTACTGACAACTAAATGAAGGTCAAGTTCAATAATGGCGATTTTGACTTTTACCGTTCAGGAGTTATGGTTCTTGAAAGATTGTAAAATGGAGTTTCCAGTCGTGTCCCTGCATTTACGCATGAACTGTTCTACCTAAGCTTTCCAAATTTTAATATGTTGTTACTGATGACAAAATGGAGATCAAGTCCAATAATGGCGATTTTGACTTTTACCGTTCAGGAGTTATGGTTCTTGAAAGATTGAAAAATGGAGTTTCCAGTCGTGTCCGTGCATTTACACATGAACTGTTCTACCTAAGCTTCCCAAATTTTAATATGTTGTTACTGATGACAAAATGGAGGTCAAGTTTAATAATGACGTTTTTGACTTTTACCGTTCAGGAGTTATGGTTCTTGAAAGATTGAAAAATGGTGTTTCCAGTCGTGTTCGTGCATTTACGCATGAACTGTTTTACCAAAGCTTCCCAAATTTTAATATGTTGTTACTGATGACAAAATAGAGGTCAAGTTCAATAATGACGATTTTGACTTTTACCGTTCAGGAGTTATGGTTCTTGAAAGATTGAAAAATGGTGTTTCCAGTCGTGTCCGTGCATTTTCTCATGAACCATTCAACCAAAGCTTTTGAAATTTTTATATGTTGTTACTGATGGCAAATTAGAGGTCAAGTTCAATAATGACGATTTTGACTTTTACCGTTCAGGAGTTATGGTTCTTGAAAGATTGTGAAATGGCGTTTTCATTCACGTTGTTGCATTTACTCATGAACCATTCAATCTAAGCTTTTCAAATTTTAAGATGTTGATACTGATGACAAAATGGAGGTCAAATTTGATATTGACGATTTTCACTTTCACCATTCATCAGTAATGGTTCTTGTGATATTGCCAGGACACAAATAAATATTAATAAATCCGGTTTGCTGTCGTTGTGACAGCCTCTTGTTTGCTTATAACTCTGAAACCAAATCATTTAGAGGAAATCTGACAAGGAGTTAAATTGTTAATCAAGTCAATATATATCTGCCCTGAAATATTCAAATGAATTGGACAACTGGTTGTTGGGTTGCTGCCCTCCAATTGGTAATTTTTAAAGAAATTTTGCTGTTTTTGGTTATTATCTTGAATACTATTATAGATAGCGATAAACTGTAAACAGCGATAATGTTCATTAAAGTAATATCTACAAATAAGTCAACATGACCTAAATGGTCAATTGACCCCTTAACCCTTTCACCGATTGCTGCCCAGACAGAAGCTACTCTGAGACGATGGCTTCCCTGGCTACTATTACTCAAGTGGGAGATCTTCATAATAAATGTCAATAAAAACTTATTTGTAGTTATTTGTATATTTATTTCATTCACTAACACCATGTTCACAGTTTTGTTCATGTTTTGATAATTTTTTCCTCATAAAATATTCAAATTTTCAAATTTCGGCATTTTCTAGGTGAAATTCTCAAAATTCTGCTGTTTGACCCCAAATCGTAATTTTTTAACCCAAACGGCAAAATTTTGAAAAATTATTTATGAGACTGTACACATTCCTCACACTGAACGATGTCCATTCAAAGTGTTCTGTACATAAAAAGACATTTTATGTCAAAAAAGTATACTAGTTTGGCTTCAATTCTTCCATATTCTTGCAAAAAAAATGTTCCCTCATTTCAAATTCTTGTAAATTCCGTAAATTTCCTCTGATTTTGACACGGAAAACAAACGGAAGCGCCATGTTTACACTTTCATTCGGGTATTCATCAAAAGAAAGATAACTCATGTTTGCACTGTTTTGAGCGGGAAATATAAAAGAGGTATTCCAATCCCGGTAAAACGGGACTCATCGTCAGCTGTCTGAAGCGTGAATCCCGGTAAACCGGGACTCATCGGCGAAAGGGTTAAGGAGTTATTGCTCTTTATAGTCAATTTTTAACAATTTTCATTAATTTGGTAAATTTATGTAAATTTTTACCAAATATTTTTCTCTGTTACTAATGGGCAAAGTTCATTATAGATGCAATTGTAAGAAGCAAGAACGTTCAGTAAAGTAAGAACTTCAAACACATCACCATCACCAAAATACAATTTTGTCATGAATCCATTTGTGTCCTTTGTTTAATATGCACATAGACCAAGATGAGCGACACAGGCTCTTTAGAGCCTCTAGTATTATATTCAACATATTGCAGGCAAATTGATACCAATAATTTTACTTGATACCCTATCTAAGATATGTACTATGTACTTGGAATTAACCAAGCAAATGTATTTTTCCAAAATAAAATAATAGTGATATGTGACTTAATCACAAAAGGGCAATATATATATATGACTATATCTTTCTGAAATAAACGGTTTTAAAACTGAATAGTTAGGGCAATATCAGGTATACTGATGATGATTGTATTCAAGGGACGTAATTCTGATTCCTGATTGTACTTTGAAATCTGAATAGTATGCTATTGTACCTGAAATGAAGCAAATTAGTTCAAAAACTACATTCAGATTCTTTCTAACATGATAAGTGATAAATACGTAAACAAAAATAATTTTTAATTTAAGGGTATAAAAATGGCCATATCATAGCTTCTCTAATCAATGAAGTAACATTCTGAAAAAAGATACATTATTTTACTCTGAAACAGCATTTCTTTTGTTTAACATAATTGGTTTCCAGAATACTTTTCCACATTTCGATACTTATATGACAATGTCCTTAAAAATAAAGATCACAGCATATACAAAATTCCATGAGTTATTCTGTTCGATAAAAGTACATTTTGTGATACAAATTTGAACCCATGGGAATTGATGTATTAGACCTTCACATTTCTTGCCATTCATGCAAAAATTGAGGGTGGAAAATGACAATTCTTACTCTATTAAACACCTTTCATTTAAATTTTTGGAACAAGTTTGATATGGCCTTTCTAAGAACTCAAAAACTAACAGTTGAATTGAAAACAAATAAAAATGAAGGCATACTTATGATGATTGTATTCAAGGGACGTAATTCTGATAACTGATTGTACTTTGAATTCTGAATGGTATGCTCATCTAGTATCGTATGTAAGGTAAAACACCCCTAAACTCAATCTTTAGGCCACGGTTTTTTAATTTGTTGGTTTACGGATTTTCTCCATGAAAAAGTCGGGTCGGTCGGTCGGGAAAAAAATAAAAAAAATATCTTTCAAGACAGAAAACTGATATGCAAAATAAATATATTTCACCTTTCTATAATAATATGTTTGTTATCCTATTTTGTCATCATTTCTTAAATTTTAGTTTAATGAAATATTATTGCTCAGTTGTAATAAAAATTGCATGACATTGCCTAATAATTTCCCGTAAAAAAGGGGGTGCACGGACAAAGACGTAATTAAATTTCATAAAGGAAGACAAATTCACATAGCTCTTAATCAATTCCAGAAAACTTGGTGAATAATGATCTTCAAGAACGAAAACTGATAAAGAAATAAATGTAAAAGCGTGGTAATAAAATAATTTTCAACACACGCGTCAAAAACGTAATAGACTCGTCCACTGGAAAAAATGAGAATATCGGGTTAATCTGTTGTCACGCATTCCCGTTTTTATCCAAATGGACGAATTTTTTTTATAATCTATGAAACAAGAAAATTTTAAATGATCTGTTAATATTCAGTACTTTAACTTATGTCCTGAACTTCCACCTGTCCACATTTGGACAAGTCTATTTCTATGAGAAGATGCATCTTACGGACTGTTGACAAATAAGAGAAACGAACTTATTGTGTAATTGGTTTTAAACACGGGTTTCGTTCCACAAAAATATTTGTCCAAACGACATGTCAAGGTCATTAATAATTGATTTATCTTTTTTTAGAAACGTAAACTGGAAGTTTCATTTTTTCACAACAGAAAGTGTTACCAATTCTGTTAGTGATTAATGCATTTCATTTTATAAAAAAGGATAATTTATTTATTTTTCAGGGATAATGCATTTGTTAGGGTCGGCGGGAATGAAAAAGCATGAAAAGTCAATTTTATTTTTATTCTGGAAATCGGCAAAATCAGGTCGGCGGATCCGTAAACCAACAAATTAAAAAATCCTGGCCTTATAAACAAATTTTTATCTTGGAATTTAGATAAGATCTGTTTCAAAATCAATATATGTGCATACTGTAAATCCATACATAAATCATATGGATAACATTGCTATTGTGATTCCTAACTTCTGCTCAAACTTAATTCAGTATAACATGTATAAGGCTTATATAAATGGCAATAATATATTTTGTGTTCTGTTTTCTTACAATTTATAGTAGGGATGGCAACAAGTACTCGAGTACTCAGGTACTCGCTCGGAAGGCGGAGTACTCGAGTACAGTTTTAGTAATCGGATACTCAATTGCCTGTTATACATCTTGATATATTTCTCGCCACATTTCCGCTCACTTTAGCTCCGTTGAAATATCCCCTTTGTAATACTAAATAAAATCAATTAACAACATAAAGATGTTTATCCTGAGTATATTATTTGTTATAGTAGTACCAGCAACAGTCTTTCGTCTGAAATTGTTAACCAGATCATATTTCTAAACAAGAACAAAATCAAAGTGACCTGCGGTGAACCCTACGCAACTGATTAGAGACATTTTTAACGGTGTTTGCACACTGATCAACACTTTCATGGATTTTAAATTAAATAAACAGATCACAAGCCGTAAAAACTTACCTTTGTTTGTTAATCAAAACTTCTATATAAACGTGATCGGTATGAGAAGATGTACATTTAAACTAATTTAATTACTCTGTATTTGAAACTTAACTTTAATTGTTTAATTTACAATTTAAAGATAGCCAAAAATACGAAAGCGATATTCCAACCCGAAAGTCGAAAATAAACCGGCAACGTCATGGCAAAAAAAAATCAGACAAACGATAGTGCAAAAACAAAACACAGAAAAAGTAAGACTGAACAACTCGAAAAAAACACAAGTAAATTAATCAAGTCGAATTATGAAAAATATCAACTCTTCATGAACAGACGATACATATATTATCTACTTTGTCGGACTAAATATGCAAATATTTAGGATTTTATAGGAAAATGGTTCATGAATACGTATACAAATAATAATTCTATTTTGATTTTTAGAAACGGCTGTCGGTAATTCATTGTTTAATTGACACAAAAAACAGAGGATCAAGCTATTTTTTGTTGTACGTTTGTCTTTCGTTAATATGTTTATGAAAGGTTATAACAAACACACTGCATCCAACCTAAAATCTAATTTTTTCGATAGACGTTTAGATTCATCCGAGTACTCACGAGTACTCGAGTATCATGACCGAGTATCCGAGTATTAAAGTTCATATTTTTTTACATCACTAATTTATAGTATATAAGTTCTTATTTACCAGTGTTTTCAATCGAAGTAGTAAAACTAAAAATAACAGTACCTCCTGAACTTGAACATAAAGGAAAGGTATTAAATCACATTTAAAAATGTTCTTTAAGTAGCATATTGTCCTTTGTTCTTGTTGATACAGTTCATAACGATGATTATTATTCTGCAATAAATGGTCAACATGAATGAAATTATTTAAAAAAAAAACCACCAATACAAGGTATACTGATGATGATTTTATTTCAAGGGACGTAATTCTGATTCCTGATTGTACTTTGAAATCTGAATGGTACTAGTACGCTAATTGTATTTGAAAGGAAGTAACAAATTTTCTAAAATCTACGTTGAAATTTATTTTAACAAAATTAATAGTCTTCCAATTTTTCTAAATTTTTATACGACCGCAAAATTTGAAAAAATTTTCGTCGTATATTGCTATCACGTTGGCGTCGTCGTCTTCGTCCGAATACTTTTAGTTTTCGCACTCTAACTTTAGTAAAAGTTAATAGAAATCTATGAAATTTTGACACAAGGTTTATGACCACAAAAGAAAGGTTGGGATTGATTTTGGGAGTTATGGTTCCAACAGTTTAGGAATTAGGGGCCAAAAAAGGGCCAAATAAGCATTATTCTTGGTTTTTGCACAATAACTTTAGTTTAAGTAAATAGAAATCAATGAAATTTAAACACAATGTTTATGACCACAAAAGGAAGGTTGGTATTGATTTTGGGAGTTTTGGTCCCAACAGTTTAGGAATAAAGGGCCCAAAGGATCCAAAATTAAACTTTGTTTGATTTCATCAAAAATTGAATAATTGGGGTTCTTTGATATGCCGAATCTAACTGTGTATGTAGATTCTTAATTTTTGGTCCCGTTTTCAAATTGGTCTACATTAAGGTCCAAAGGGTCCAAAATTAAACTTAGTTTGATTTTAACAAAAATTGAATCCTTGGGGTTCTTTGATATGCTGAATCTAAAAATGTACTTAGATTTCTTATTATTGGCCCAGTTTTCAAGTTGGTCCAAATCGGGGTCCAAAATTAAACTTTGTTTGATTTCATCAAAAATTGAATAATTGGGGTTCTTTGATATGCCAAATCTAACTGTGTATGTAGATTCTTAATTTTTGGTTTGTTTTAAAATTGGTCTACATTAAGGTCCAAAGGGTCCAAAATTAAACTAATTTTGATTTTAACAAAAATTGAATTCTTGGGCCTTTTTGATATGCTGAATCTAAACATGTACTTAGATTTTTGATTATGGGCCCAGTTTTCAAGTTGGTCCAAATCAGGATCCAAAATTATTATATTAAGTATTGTGCAATAGCAAGAAATTTTCAATTGCACAGTATTCAGCAATAGCAAGAAATCTTCAATTGCACAGTATTGTGCAATAGCAAGAAATCTTCAATTGCACAGTATTGTGCAATAGCAAATATTTTCAATTGCACAGTATTGCACAATAGCAAGAAATATCTAATTGCACAATATTGTGCAATAGCAAGAAATTCCAATTGGATTTCAATTGGAGTTATCTTTCTTTGTCCAGAATAGTAGTTGAATCAACTTAAATCATTGTTTTATACAATATACAATGTATATTCACTATTACTACCAACTGATAGATTAAAACAATCTTTACCATTCAGTAATAACAAGCACTTTTTTTACATTTTAATATTTTATGATGTATTTAAATGAGTAGTTATTGTTGCAAACTTCATTAGAAATTTGAATTGAGATCAGTTTTGAAATAAGGGAAAGGGGGATGTGAAAAAAAAATTGGGGGGTCAATTTTTTTCATTTCAGATTTCATAAATAAAAAGAAAATTTCTTCAAACCTTTTTTTGAGAGGATTAATATTCAACAGCATAGTGAATTGTTCAAAGGCAAACATATTTTTTTTAAGTTCATTAGACCACATTCATTCTGTGTCAGAAACCTATGCTGTGTCAACTATTTAATCACAATCCAAATTTAGAGCTGAATCCAGCTTGAATGTTGTGTCCATACTTGCCCCAACCGTTCAGGGTTCAACCTCTGCGGTCGTATAAAGCTGTGCCCTGCGGAGCATCTGGTTTATTTTAAAGACACAATTACAGATGTTTAAAAAAAAATCAGTAAACATTGATATTTAGAAGAAACCAATAAAGAGAGTCTGCATACTTATGATGATTGATGAATTAAAAGAAAATGATTAAAATTGCCAGAAAAATAATTGTTGCCTTTCCTATGTCATACCCACCTATTCTTGGCATGTTGAGTTTGATTGGTAACTTACCATGTATGTGATGGTGGTATATAAAATGTGGACTGTCTTCGGTGCTGAAGTTCTACATACTTCAGATCCCTCCTCTATGTTCACAACATGCCACCAATCTGGTTCGTCATTAAAAGACCAATTTTTTGCTCAAATTAGTTAATTATTACATGCTTTTATCAACATTGTAGAAACTATTATCATGATAATGGCAAGGTTAAGGATTTGATCAATTGTTTTGAACAGAGGTTTACTCTGAGAAAAAAAAAACATGTTTCAATTGACTTGTGTTGATGAAATCATTGCTGTATTAAGGTGGCTCTGGCCTATTTGAAGTTTCTATCAGAAGTGCCGTATTTTTGGTTATTTTATTCTTTAAACAAAATGAATCAAATTGGTCGAAAAAAAATAGGGGATCACGTACCATTTAAGCTCAAAATTTTACTTTTAAACAGGTATGGCCAAAATGGGCCATTTTTCAATGAAATGATAGGAAAAATTGAGGTGTTGACATATTTTTATTGGAATTACAAAAAAACGTTCTATGACAATTGGTCCAAAACTGTAATATGGAAAGCTGGAATATAGCTTCAAAGAATGAGCCAATAAAAAACATAGGTCACCGATAAGGAAAAAAAATTATATATTTGCCTTAAAACCCAAATTTTGGCGGGAAAATGGTTGAAATGTCATTTTGACCCTTTAACAAATACGGATAATAATGAAAATATTCTATAAGTCACATAACAACAATGATTTAACATTTCTAATCAATCAAAATATTTAGAAAAATTATGTCAAATTTACGACAAATACTTTTGTAATTCATGCGTGAAATTATGCACAGTCCAATAGTCCCGAGCCACCTTAAACAAGCTCGAGATAAAAACAATAAACATGTAATGTAAAAAAAATTGAGATCTTTCCATTAATGTTTTGATGCGTCAAAGAAACAAACTTCTATGACCTGAAACTGGCAGTTAAAATTTAAGCAACAAAAAAGTCAGCATACTTGTGATGATTGTATTCAAGGGACGTAATTCTGAAAACTGATTGTACTTTGAATTCTGAATGTTATGCTCAACCATTGTCTTATATTAATAAAATACCATGAACTTATCTTCTAAAATAAGTTTGTTCTTGTTGATTCAGTTCTTGGAATTGAAATCCGGTAAAATCTATTTCAAAATCAATAATTGTACAATTGGATTTGATATACTGTAAATCCATACATGTCACATACAGTTAACATTGCTATTTTGATTCCTAACTTCTCATCAGACTTCTTTCAGAATAAGATTTATATAAATGGCAATAATAGGTTTGTGTGATTTATTTTTAGACAATTTATAGTATATAAGTTCTTAATGGTATTTTCAATCAAAATAGAAAACTAAAAAAAGTACCTCCTTAACTTAACATAAAGGAAAGGTTTTAAATTACATTTAAAAATGTTCTAAGTGGAGCATACTCTCCTTTGTTCTTGTTGATTCAGTTCATAATGATAATTATTTATCTGCAATAAATGGTTAACATGAATGAAATTATGGAATAATGAAAGTAACACCAGGTATACTGATGATGATTTTATTTCAAGGGACGTAATTCTGATTCCTGATTGTAATTTGAAATCTGAATGGTATGCTTATTGTATTTGAAAGAAAGTAACAAATTGTCTAAAATGTTACTTGAGATTTATTGTAACAAAATTGATAGTCTTCTTACTTTTTCTAAATTTTTGATTTTAAATGCACAAGTACAGACATTTAAATAAAAAAACATTCAGTAAACATTGCTATTTAGAAGTAACCAATAAGGAGAGTCTGCATACTTATGATGATTGATGTATTAAAAGAAAATTATTAAAATTGCCAGAAAAGTATTAATATTTCTTGCCTGTTCCCAATGTCATACCCACCTATTCTTGGCATGTTAAGTTTGAATGGTAACTTACCATGTATGTGATGGTGGTATATAAAATGTGGACTGTCTTCGGTGCTGAAGTTCTGTATACTTCAGATCCCTCCTCTATGTTCACAACATGCCACCAATCTGGTTCATCATGAAAAGATCAACTTGTTGCTCAAATTAGTTAAACATTACTTGCTTTAAACCACATTGTATAAAATTTTGTCATATAATAATGGCAAGGGTAAGGCTTTGATCATTTGTTTTGAACAGAGGATTGCTATGAAACAAAAACATGTTTCAATTGACTGGTGTTGTTGAAATTGTTGCTGTGTTAAACAAGCTTGATAAAAAAAAAAAAACATTTAACATGCAATGTTATAAAAAAAGAGATTTTCAATTAATATTTTGATATGAGAAACAAATTTTTTTGACCTGAAACTGGCAGTTAAAATATAAGCAATAAAAATGTCTGCATACTTGTGATGATTGTATTCAAGGGACGTAATTCTGAAAACTGATTGTACTTTGAAATCTGATTGGTATGCTCTATCACTGCCTAAATAAAAGCACTCCCAAACCATCTTTCAACACAAGTATTTATCTTGGAATTTAAGAGTTTATATCAAAATCAATATGTTCACTATTGGATTTGATTTATTGCAAATACAGACATTGAAAAATAACATGCAGTTAACATTGCTATTTAGAAGAAACCAATAGAGAGTGTTGCCATACTTATGATGATTGTATTCAAGGGACGTAATTCTGATTACTGATTGTACTTTGAATTCTGAATGGTATACTGTTTTATCACCTGAGGTGAAATAATCCCCAACTATCATCTATAAAGACAATTTCTTATAATGGAATTTAAAAAGGATCTTGTTCAAACAAATTTTTTTTTATCATAAGCTTTATATGAAAGGTAGTAATAATTGGTATTATTAATAATATTTTTTTTGCAATATCCAGTGAAAAGTTTATTTAAATTGACATGTATATTAACACTTGTCACATGCACTTAGCGGCATTTTGCAATTGCGCCAATATTTTTTCAGGTTATTTATAAGTGAATAGATATAAGAAGATGTGGTATGAGTGCTAATGAGACAACTCACTATCCAAGTCATGTTATTTTTCATTTATCATTATAGACCTCTTCCGTTAGCCAGTTGTACAAATGTTATGAATTTTCAATCATAACATGTATATAACTGTTGTCCCCTGCTCATCACGTTTTAGTGTTCAATAGAAATTAACTTATTTATTATACTTAAGTGAACAAAATTTATAACCAGATTTTACCAATGATATAGTACATGTGCAAGTATTAACCTACCTGTAACTCTAATTAGGAGCAAATATAAAATTGGCACAAATGAAAGAATGAAACTTTTTAAAATCAATGCAAATGTCATACGCTCGCACTTAATTATGTTCTTAATGTTAAACATATAGCACAAAAATGATATTGTGATTAGAGATGTCTACATTGTGTTAACAACATAAACAGTCTTACTCAAAAACATACATGACATAGTAATGGAAGAAATATGACTAATTCACAAAAAATTATAGTCCTGACAATAAATAAAAAAAAAAATATTAATGGTTTTAAAACTGCTAAGAAATTGTTTACAGTAAAACCCCAAAAACAAATACCAGGTATGCTGATGATGATTTAATTTCAAGGGACGTAATTCTGATACCTGATTGTTATTTGAACTCTGAATAGTATACTTGTGTATTTGAAATAAAGCAAATATGGTTAAAAAAAAATCTGAAACTGCAGATTGATTACAACATAATTGTGTAGATAGAAAGGATAAAAAATTTACATGCAAGACTGGATACCCTGTTTCATCTACAAAAGACTCATCAGTGATGCTTGAATAATAATTAAAAAAAAATACAGTACAAAGTTGATGAGCATTGAGGAACCAAATATTCCAAAGGATTTACAAATACAGCTTTTCTTAGGGTAGAAAATTCTTAGTATTTATAAAAAATCAATATGATTTAGTATGCATTTTTTTCCAGGCATGTTATCCCACCAATTAAAAAGAAATGTGATAGATGGTGAGAAGGCAGTAATACAGAACCCTACAGAGGCACAAAAGTTAGTTATATTTAGATATAATGTTCACAGCCAATAGTCAATGCTTCAAGGAAAACTCTAAACAGAAAGTTCCTAAGCAAATGGCAAAATCAAAAGCTCAAACAAATGAATAACAACTGTCATATTTCCTGGTTGGTAAAGGAAAGCACACAATTTTGAAGGAAAAGTAGCCCAAACAAATTAATTTATGGGTAGTCAGGGTCTTTTAAAAATTGCCTCTCTTGTGTTTAATGTATGTCTTGTAGCACAATACTCTGCCCACAGTTGTCTTTTATTTATGCATTTGTACTGTGTTGACATGTGTATTCTTCAAATGTAAGTTTACCACTGAATCTTTTAGAAAAAAATCCTTAAATATGTCAGAAAAAAGGAAAAATATGTCTTTCCTCTGTCCTATGTGATACCCACCTATTCTTGGCATGTTAAGTATTGATTGGTAACTTACCATGTATGTGATGGTGGTATATAAAATGTGGACTGTCTTCGGTGCTGAAGTTCTACATACTTCAGATCCCTCCTCTATGTTCACAACAGTCAAAAAATCTTTAGTTTATCAAGTAGTGCTGTTTAACTGCTATTTCTATGACTCATGAGTCTGTCATTGAATTTAATAGAGAATTAGTTGGGTTTTTTATACGCCCGCCAAAATTTTGACGGGACGTATTATGGTATACTAATGTCCGGTGTCCGTCCGTCTGTCCGGCGTAAACATGTCGCACCGTAATTTGAGAACGACTTATCCAAATTTCATGAAACTTAATATAGTTGTTTCTTATGATGGTCAAATGATCTGTATACTTTTTTGTGAAAATAAGATTTAAACTTTTTGAGTTACAGCACTTTGTAACTAAAACAGGGGTGTGGTTTTTCACATGTCGCACCGTATCTCAAAAACGTTTCTTGATTATTGCTTAAAACTTTACACACTTCTTAGTGATATTAATCTTAATATCTGTATACTTTTTGGTGATGATTCAAAATTTCGTTTTTGAGTATTTTGTAAAAAAGGGGGAGGTTTTTTTTACATGTCGCGCCGTATCTCAAAAATGATTTATGATTATTGCTTAAAACTTTACACACTTCTTTGTTATATTAATCTAAAGATCTGTATACTTTTTGGTCATGATTCAAAATTTCATTTTTGAGTTATTGAGTATTTTGTAAAAAAGGGGGAGGTTTTTTTTACATGTCGTGCCGTATCTCAAAAGCAATTTATGATTATTGCTTAAAACTTTACACACTTCTTTGTTATATTAATCTAAAGATCTGTATACTTTTTGGTGATGACTCAAAATTTTATTTTTGAATTATTGAGTATTTTGTAAAAAAGGGGAGGTTTTTTTTTACATGTCACGCCGTATCTCAAAAACAATTTATGATTATTGCTTGAAACTGTACACACTTCTGTGTTATACTAATTTAAAGATCTGTATACTTTTTGGTTTGATTCAAAATTTTATTTTAGTGATATTTGTAAAAAAAAAAACAGGGTGGTGGGGGGTTTCACATGTCCCGCCGTGTCTCAAAAACAATAAATGGTTATTGCTTAAAACTTCCTCAGAAACTATTTATGATTATTGCATAAAACTTCCACACAAGACGTCGGGCGTATCATGCGCTCATGGCGCAGCTGTTTATTTAATCTTTAGATCATGATTTATAGAACAGCTGCATGCTCTAACTAGTTTTACTTTACTTGCTTTAAACAATATTGATTAAATAATGTACTGTCAGAGAATAATTGGTAAGGGTAAGTTTTTTTCCTGATAAGCTGAGTAATGTCTGTATGACCTAACCATATGATACATTGGTTCAGACTTGTTGTTTACATGTGAACAAAAACTGCAATGTCTGAAGAAATCATATGAAAAATGTAATATTAATCAAGAAATGGATTAAAAAAACCAACATGTACTGTGAAAATGTTGCTGATTAATGGTTGTCAGATTGGTGTCCACAATTTAGATTATAAAATCATTAAACATCTTCATTACCATAAAATTTACATAATGCATTTAAGGTAATAGAACACTGGTTGTGTAGCTTGAATAACTTTAGTTTTTAGGACAGGAGTTATGATTTGATCACTGTAAGATAAACAAAGGATGATCTTCGATTTACCTTTCAAGGAAAGTGATATTTTAAGAGAAATAATTTAATTTGCCAGGGAAAAAAAATTATGAAGCTATTGCCCTATCAGATACCCACCTATTCTTGACATGTTAAATTTGAATGGTATGTAACTTGAAATATGAATGGTTTGCTATTGTATTCGAAATAGTAAAAACTGTCCAAAATTTATATGTTTAAATAATTATAACAAAATTCATAGTTCTAACAATTCAAACCCTTGTGTGTATGTTTTAGTCCCTTCAAATTTCTTTCATTTATATAAAAGAATAAGGAGGAAAATTGTGCAAATCTGGCTCAATTTGAGAGTTTTCTAAAAATATTTTAGTATGGTTAACAAACTTTCTTACAACACTAGAACTTGCTGTTAAATTGAAAGCAATATAAATGTAGGCATACTTGATGATGATTGTATTCAAGGGACGTAATTCTGATAACTGATTGTACTTTGAATTCTGAATGGTATGCTTTATAACTACCTGAGCTAAAACAAACCCCTACTATCATCTAAGACAACTTCTTTTTCACAGAATTTAAAAGTGATCTTTTTCAAAATTGCCTCCAAATTTGAATCTCATTAAAATTTATTTTATCATAAGCGTTATATGAATGGTAGCATTAAGTGTGCTTCTGTTTTTGACCATTTATTATATAAAATATTAGATCTGATTTTCTGACGGGTAATTGAATACATCACAAAAACTCAGTAATGCATGATTCTTAGTTTTAAAATGCTTTAGAACAATCCTGAATAAATAGAATATCAGAAGAAAAAGTTAGATTCAGATTGTTATGTATTATGTTTTCAGAAGAAAATTTTACTATATGTTGAGAAAAAAATTCCTTTGATTTACCCCCAAAAATGCTTTAATGTTTGTAGCCTCTGTCCTATGTCATACCCACCTATTCTTGGCATGTTAAGTATTGATTGGTAACTTACCATGTATGTGATGGTATATAAAATGTGGACTATCTTCGGTGCTGAAGTTCTACATACTTCAGATCCCTCCTCTATGTTCACAACAGTCAAAAAATCTTAAGAAAACAAATCTTTTGTTCATCATTTTACACAACAACTACTTACACAAAATAGTTCCCTAGACACAATTTAGAGTAAACTTCAATACATTGTGTGCAGACAATATCAATCTTAAATAGTGTGTCCAAACTTGCCCTAATTGTCAGGGTTCAATCTCTCCGGTCCTATCAGGATGTGCTTAGCGAAGCATTTTATTGAATACGTTTAGTATTGTCCACCTATTCTTGGCATGTTAAGTTTGAATGGTAACTTACCATGTATGTGATGGTGGTATATAAAATGTGGACTGTCTTCGGTGCTGAAGTTCTACATACTTCAGATCCCTCCTCTATGTTCACAACAGTCAAAAATTCTTAAGAAAACAAATCTTTTGTTCATCATTTTACACAACAACTACTTACACAAAATAGTTCCCTAGACACAATTTAGAGTAAACTTCAATACATTGTGTGCAGACAATATCAATCTTAAATATTGTGTCCAAACTTGCCCTAATTGTCAGGGTTCAATCTCTCCGGTCCTATCAGGATGTGCTTAGCGAAGCATTTTATTGAATACGTTTAGTATTGTCCACCTATTCTTGGCATGTTAAGTTTGAATGGTAACTTACCATGTATGTGATGGTGGTATATAAAATGTGGACTGTCTTCGGTGCTGAAGTTCTACATACTTCAGATCCCTCCTCTATGTTCACAACAGTCAAAAATTCTTAAGAAAACAAATCTTTCGTTCATCATTTTACACAACAACTACTTACACAAAATAGTTCCCTAAACACAATTTAGAATAAACTTCAATACATTGTGTGCAGACAATATCAATCTTAAATATTGTGTCCAAACTTGCCCTAATTGTCAGGGTTCAATCTCTCCGGTCCTATCAGGATGTGCTTAGCGAAGCATTTTATTGAATACGTTTAGTATTGTCCACCTATTCTTGGCATGTTAAGTTTGAATGGTAACTTACCATGTATGTGATGGTGGTATATAAAATGTGGACTGTCTTCGGTGCTGAAGTTCTACATACTTCAGATCCCTCCTCTATGTTCACAACAGTCTCTAGATCTTTGATTCATCATTAAAGGAACAACTGCTTGCAAGATATGATCATATGCCTGTACTTGCTGTAGAATAAATTTGTTTTAATACTGTATGTTGGGGAAAAAATGATTGATGGGCAAGTTTTTTTATCAAAGGAGGTTAGAGAAAGTTCATATGTTTTGGACAGTTTCTGTATGAATCAAGCATTTGATACTTTAGTTCACAGGGTTTGTTTATGCATGAAAGGAAAACAAATTGCAATTGGCTTGTGTCAAAGAAGTCTATGGAATAATGTAATAAATCAAGTTAAAGAGAAAAAAAACAAAGAAAAAATGAATGTCAAAATGTGGCTTCTGAATTTGTTGTGGTAGTTAGATTGTTTTTAAAGTTGACACTGTAGATATAACTTTTTTTAGACCTCTTTTTGCAACTCTAACTCCAGAATTGAGGGCTATGTTGTATTCACTTTGTATGTCTGTTCATAGGTTCTCTTAACAAATAATAATTATTTGTCACACTTTTCTTAGATACTCCTGCACAGAATGTCATTTAGTCAGCTGCTTGAAAGGGATGTGTTGTAATGTGTTAGGTCTTATTGGGTCGATCAAACAACTACTTTTATTTTCTGGTACTTAAAATAGAAGGTGGTGTATACTTACCACAAAAACTGGTGTATTCTTGTTAAAAGATGCCTTGGAATGTAATTAGGCTAAAGGGACTAAACCACCTATTCTTGGCATGTTAAGTATTGATTGGTAACTTCCCATGTATGTGATGGTGGTATATAAAATGTGGACTGTCTTCGGTGCTGAAGTTCTATATACTTCAGATCCCTCCTCTATGTTCACAACAGTCAAAAAATCTTCAAAAAACAAATCTTTCCTGCATCATTTTTATACAGAACAAATTTTTCCTTCATCATTTTTATACAGAACAAATCTTTCCTGCACCATTTTTGTACAGAATAAATCTTTCCTTCATCATTTTTATACAGAACAACTATTTGCACAAAATAGTTTCCTCAACTTAATTTAAAGCAAACTTCAATACATTGTGTGCAGACAATATCAAGCTTGAATATTGTGTCCTAACTTGCACTAACTATTCAGAGTTCGACCTCTGCGTTTCTATGACTATGAGGCTGCGCTCAGAGAAGGATTTTATTGTATACGTTTAGTATTGTCCACCTATTCTTGGCATGTTAAGTTTGAATGGTAACTTACCATGTATGTGATGGTGATATATAAAATGTGGACTGTCTTCGGTGCTGAAGTTCTACATACTTCAGATCCCTCCTCTATGTTCACAACAGTCAAAAAATCTTTAGTTCATCAAGTATTGCTGTTTATCTGTCAATATTACTATGGCTTATGAATCAGTCATTGAATTTGATGGAGAATAAGTTTTCTACCCTTAAACAATGCATTATATCATTTTATCAATTCTGACTTTGACTTAGTATATTCAATTTTTAATGTGCTGAATATATTTTTTTTCAGAAAAGAACATGATAAATGTGAATTTGATGTACATGAAGTTTATGCTGTAGATGTACTGGTCAGTTCAGGAGAAGGCAAGGTCAGTGAAAGGTCATTGTGAGATATTTCCATGACTTGACATTCATCATCTGTTATGTCTTTAAAAAAAGTGAAAATATCACGAATGGCTCGATCAATTGGAGGAAAACTGATGTACATACTTGTATGATTTATAAGTTGTTATTTGTACCTTCTGACATACTCAAATATCACTGGCACTACCCCTATGGAAATATAATCCAGTTTACATATCAATTAAATGCAGAGATATAACACTGAACACAAGCTTTGAATATTTTCTATCTACTAAAGAAGATGTGTGGAATTGTCCTTTGATAATCACTTTTGTTGGAAAACACTGACAAACATAAATCACATTGGTATGCTCAGTATATGTGGTAATCTATATATGTTAAGGTTCAAATGATGTCTGACCTTCTCTAAAAGATATAGTTTTACATTACTTCAGGAGGTTTGACTTTGTTTTATCTTTCCAGACTGTTTTATGGTGTAGGAAAGTAGTTTGTTATCTTTAAGTAATGTTTTATTAGCCATATTCTCTTATTTTATTAATATATTAGCATGTACATTTCATTATGATTTTGGAAACAACCATTTTATAATGGTTTAAGCCTTTTTCTTAGCTCACCTGGCCAGAAGGGCCAAGTGAGCTTTTCTCATCACTTGGCGTCTGGCGTCGTCGTTGTCGTTAACTTTTTACAACCAAACATGGCATGAATGTTTCTTATGAGGTGCTGACCAAGTGTTGTTACTTTGTATCCTATCCATCATCCAAGATGGCCACCATCGGGGGACTTAGTTTAGCATAGGACCCTATGGGAAATGCATACAAATGACTTCTTTTAGAGAACCACTGAATGGAATGAAACCAAACATGGCATAAATGTTCCTTATGAGGTGCTGACCAAGTGTTGTTACTTTGTAGCTGATCCATTATCCAAGATGGCCGCCAGCAGAGGACTAAGTTTAACATAGGACCCTATGGGAAATGCATACAAATGACTTCTTTAAGAGAAACACTGAATGAAATGAAACCAAACATAGCATGAATGTTCCTTTCCTTGTGAGGTGCTGGCCAAGTGTTGTTACTTTTAGCCAAATTTGCCAAATTTTTTATTTTTTTATACTATTTCAAAAACCCAAGTAGAATCAGGTGAGCGATACAGGCTCTTGAGAGCCTCTAGTTTTTTATTATTATTATTTTAGCTTGTTTTGAAAGTAATGTTAACATGTGTGAACCATTTGTTTTACAAAGAACCAATTTAAATTAGTTGTATTTTGCACAAATGTATGGTTTTTACGATGTATATTTTCTACTGTAATTTTGTTAAACATACAGGGGAAAAAAATCTTTGTTATGTGTTTCAGGGAAGAGAACTCGAAACTAGAACTACAGTGTATAAGAAAAAGGATATTGTCTATCAACTCAAAATGAAAGCTTCCAGGCGTAAGTGGGAAATACAACTATATTGGCCAAGATATAGTATTACATTGTATTGAACAAATATTTACCGCTATCATATTTAACTTTTATTTCAAGAATTTTAAAATAATTGATTTATGTTCAATGGTAAAACTAACCACCTATTCTTGGCATGTTAAGTTTGACTGGTAACTTACCATGTATGTGATGGTGGTATATAAAATGTGGACTGTCTTCGGTGCTGAAGTTCTACATACTTCAGATCCCTCCTCTATGTTCACAACATTTAAAAAAATTTTAGTTCATGACTTACAAAACTCAAAAAAATGAGAGGTTCGGCACTTCATTATATTTTTTTCTGTCAAAAAAGTCAATGGTAGCCAATACAATTCTATTGCAAATGAAAATTAAAATTATGGGTATTGATTGTCACTATTTCTACAGCATGGCTACAATTACTATGATTACTGTGCAGTATGCATATTTTCTGCATATTATATAGTGTGGTGATATAGAATAGTAAATGACATATTTCTTATGATTTTTTTTCAGAATTTTTAAGTGATGTAGAAAAAAGATTTGGATTATTGCCCTTTTCTTTAAGGTAAGACTTATACATTTCATTTTTGGTTGTTTAAAAGATATAAACAAGTAAAACAGTTTTGTTATTGATATGAATTTTCCTGAAAAGATGTATATTGGCAACTTTAAGATTTTGATCCAAATTTGAACTCTGCACACAATGACAGCCATATTGAGCAGGTTCATACATAAATTAATTTTAAAAATGGTCAGTAAGGCAAGATATGCAAACTAGTCATATTTTGAAGATATAGTTAGATGACTCACTCTCTGTAGGAGTGATGGCTGATAAATGAGGATTTGTTTACCCTCTTTGTGTTTAGAGCAAAAACTATAGATGATAGAGAGAAAGTTAGCAGACAAAACGATCAGCAATACAAGATCAACAAAATAAAGATTTTTGTTATGAATTAAATGCTTGTATAAGATGTTAGAAAGTGTATTTTGTTGAATATGTACATATACCTAGGTGATCAACACATGCTCCTTAGGGCCTCTAGTTCACATTTAGCACAGCTGAAAATAAGTACATGTGTTTACATGTCTGTTAATAATTTGTTCAATAATTTTATATAGGTTAAACAAGTACATTATTTTTTTCTAGATTATGCGAGGATGAAAAGAAAGCAAAAATGGGTGTAGTTGAATGTGTCAAGCATGACTTAATGGTACCTTTCTCTGTCCTTTATGAAAAAGAGAGTAAGTGATTTTGATTAAAGAAATAATGACTTCAGAAGTATCTGTTTGAATTTTGAACTGTTGTGCCTCAGATTAACATATAAATTTATATATTTATAAAGAGAATATTCTTCATTTGCATTTTAATATATGCCATACATAACAGAAATTTATTAAGATAAGATATTATGGCATTATTATTCCAAAATTATCTTGAAAGCTTGCCTTCATTTATTTATGAAATGCAATTAAAGTATTGTATTTCACATAAGAATTTTGTTATAAAAAAAAATCAGGAATTGATCGTTTATTTGATACAAAAGGTGTTATTTTTACATGTATGACACTGTCATATGAACTGACATATATATGCTATTGCTGCATTTTTCATTTGTCATTTCTCTTTTAAAGTTATACTGTAATATAAAAAAAAAAATTATTGATGTATGTTTTGTCTCAAAATAAAAATTTTCTTTCAGGTGAGTTCGTAGCTCAATTTAAATTCACAGTACTGCTGATGCCCAATGGTCCACTGAAGATCACAGGACTGCCATTTGAAGCAGAATTATACGAATCAGAAAAATCTGTAGAGGATCCAGAATTAAAAGTGAGTATTAAGTTACAAGATAAATGGTGCTTAGCTAGCAGTGTTATCATTTTATTGTGACACCAGTGCATTGCAGATTACATTGGAATCTTTTCATATTTATTGTGCTCTATTCAATTTCATAACCAAAAATACTTGATGAAAACTTATCTGATGTAAATATTCCAGAGAATAAAAATGCTCATTTTATGATAATTTTTTTTTTAACCATTTCTAGAAGGTGTAGAAGCAAAATAACAACAAATCCTTTTAAGAGAAGCTTTCTTTTCTTTAATTTCACCAAGTGCATGTATATAGTTTTTGCACCGATACTTTTTCAATCCAAAATGTGACCCATACATTGGGAAAAAAAGAGAACTTGCACAAAACAAACAAATTTTGTCATGGTTCATGTTATGGTATTTCATCAAATGTGAAAGGAGTAGGTCGGTAAGAACTGATTTTGGCCTCAACGAAAGATTGTAGACACTTTTTAAACACTTAAGTGTCTATTTTAGTTGACTCAATAAGTATATGGAAAAGATTTTAACTGATTTACTCATTAAAAACGCCCCGATTCTAGCTTAAATATGAAAAATCTATCAAATATGCCAACAATTGTCACTTTTCAGATGATTTTGTCAAAAATGAAAGTGGCCGCATCCGTATATTATTATATCATTATGTATAATCATCAAATATAACTTACATTTCAATATTAAGAATGAACACGAATCCCACTTTCATTTAAGACGGAAACCATCTAAAATATAACTAGAATGCCAAAATTGTGAAGATTTCAGTAATTTATCATGACTTAATGATGCTAGTACCCGATATATGTGAATTGTATTGTCAAACACAGCCTATATTTATTTAGAAGAAACATTCTACTGTCCAATAAATAACTAAAAGTAAACATTTTAACAATTTTGTAAAACTGCTTTATTTTGGGGCCAAAAAGGGGTCTTACTGATCCTACTCCTTTATATTTATTCCATGAACCTCAATACGTTAAGTCCTATTAGAGCAAATTTAAGACCCAGTATGGTAATTTTAAAAGGCTTTATTGCCCCTCCAATTTTTCAGCTATTTTTCTATAGTAAGAGTTAATTTGAATTTTCATACAATTTCAGGCAATACTGGCCGTTTCCGCTTCACGAAAAGCTGCCAAAAAGAAGAAGAAGAAGGCAGGAAAATCTGTTGATGCTGAAATTGGGGGAGAAGCCAATGAGGATTGAAAATGTTATTTAAGGTCATAGTGACCTACTTTAAAAGTGCTACTAGTCGTAGACTGGGATCCGTGTAAATTGATTATGAAAAATTCTGGAATGCAAGTGACAATATTAAATAATGAAATCATTTTTACTGTTGATTAAAGGTAGCATTTAAATAGTTACAGCTGTCATCATGATAAACAAAGAAAGGAGCTATTTATTTTATATATTTATTAAATTTGTTATACATATTAGAAATAAGTATTTATACTTATATACATTTGTAGGAGAAACAAATAACATTGTATAACTGAACTAGAAGTTTTACAAAATTAGGAAACAATTTGGTTTACTTTTAAAGCAAAATTGGAATTGTATTTTATTTTGAACAATTCTCTCAACCCTTCAATGTAATGCTCTTATGAAACACAATATTATTAAGAGAGTGAGAAATAAAACAAAGCAAAAGAATCCTTAAATCAGAAATAGAATTGAAAGCATTTATAATTTGTACTGTCAGAATCTCAGTACTGTCTCCTCCAGAATAAATTTGTTTTGACCCAGTTATTTGACTTGTTATTGTTTTAAATGCCTCCTGCTTTCCAATTAGTTTATAAATGTCTTCTTTGATTTTGATCTGGTATCTGGGGAACAATAGTTATCTGGTTTCAGGCAGATCCTTTCAGCCAAAAATCATGTGGAATTTTCATTGGTTTTTGTTTACTTTATATATGTTACGGTAAACATTCTATCTAATGATATATAAACCAAGTTTTGGCTTCTACATTTTGGTGCAGGGTGTCTTCATTGTAATTGAAGTTTATGCAGTTTTGATCTTCAGCTTATGATTTGCCTAAATATCAAGTCTTCTAATACAGTAATAGTATTGCATGGTAATCATGTAGTCTTGGGTGTGATTGGTCAAAAGAAGTCTTAAGCTATTACCCTCCATCCCCAACAAAAAAGGGTTTGTTGGAGGGGGGTTCTAAACAATGAAATCTTTATAATACTATATAAATAAGAGTTTAAACAACATTGGTTTGTAGTTCATGCCTGTTAATATCTTAAAAATATAAAAGATAGATAGAGAAAAATAGTCAGCATGGCTGAAATCATTAGACTGTTCATTATTTAAGTTATTGAGTTTTAATGACAATTTCTCCATCAGCAAGACCAGATATACAAATCAGTTAATTCCTGAATATTTCAGTCCATAGTAATTTCTCTTTTATGCAGATTTTTACTAATTTTTGTCTTGGGGATTACTATCTGGCAGTGGCAGTTTAATTATTATATTTAGTTTTATATTTCAAAAGGTAAAAGATTTAGATGCTTCATACCTTGTTAGCAGATAGCTTATGTAGTTACTATCTGTGTAATGGTAACGTTTTCTCCTGTAGCTCTGTCAATATTATAAACTTGGATATTTATGATGGCTTGTTTCTCGTGGTAAAAAAAATCCCTTTTTTCAATGCAATATGTTCTTTGAACACATTTAATAGCTCCCTAGTTTTTAAATGACCCCAAATTCGGACCTGTATCAAGTGCGAATATTTTGTTCAGGGTTGGCCTTCTGTGGTTGTATCCAGCTGCCCTTGGCAAAGCAATTTATTACACATTTATGTTCCTCTACTCTCCAAATCAACACTAAGAGTTAAGTTAAGTCACTTGTTAAAAATAGAAATGTGTCCAATATTGCTACACAGCAATTTTTATACGACCGCAAAAATTTTAATTTAATAATACTGATAGTTTTCGCACTCTAACTTTAGTAAAAGTGAATAGAAATCAATGAAATTTTGACACAAGGTTTAGGACCACAAAAGGAAGGTTGGGATTGATTTTGAGAGTTTTGGTCCCAATATTTTAGGAATTAGGGGCCAAAAAGGGCCCAAATAAGCATTTTCTTGGTTTTCGCACTATAACTTTAGATTAAGTTAATAGAAATCTATGAAATTTTGACACAAGGTTTTGACCACAAAAGGAAGGTTTGGATTGATTTTGGGAGTTTTGGTTCCAACAGTTTAAGGAATTAGGGGCCAAAAAAGGGCCCTAATAAGCATTATTCTTGGTTTTCACACAATAACTTTAGTACAAAATGTATAAGTAAATAGAAATCAGTGAAATTTTGACACAAGGTTTATGACCACAAAAGGAAGGTTGGGATTGATTTTGGGAGTTGAGGTCCCAACAGTTAAGGAATTAGGGGCCAAAAAGGGGCCCAAATAAGCATTATTCTTGGTTTTCACACCATAACTTAAGTATAAGTAAATAGAAATCTATGAAATTTTAACACAAGGTTTATGACCGTAAAAGAAAGGTTGGGTTTGATTTTGGGAGTTTTGGTTCCAACAGTTTAGGAATTAGGGGCCAAATAAGCATTATTTTTGGTTTTTGCACAATAACTTTAGTATAAGTAAATAGAAATCTATGAAATTTAAACACAAGGTTTATGACCATAAAAGGAAGGTTGGGTTTGATTTTGGGAGTTTTGGTCCCAACAGTTTAGGAATAAGGGGCCGAAAGGGTCCAAAATTGAACTTTGTTTGATTTCATCAAAAATTGAATAATTGGGGTTCTTTGATATGCTAAATCTAACTGTGTATGTAGATTCTTAATTTTTGGTCCCGTTTTCAAATTGGTCTACATTAAGGTCCAAAGGGTCCAAAATTAAACTAAATTTGATTTTAACAAAAATTGAATTCTTGGGCTTTTTTGATATGCTGAATCTAAAAAGTACTTAGATTTTTGTTTATGGGCCCAGTTTTCAAGTTGGTTCAAATCAGGTTCCAAAATTATTATATTAAGTATTGTGCAATAGCAATAAATTTTCAATTGCACAGTATTCAGCAATAGCAAGAAATCTTCAATTGCACAGTATTGTGCAATAACAAGAAATTTTCAATTGCTCAGTATTGCGCAATAGCAAGAAATCTTCAATTGCACAGTATTGTGCAATAGCAAATATTTTCAATTGCACAGTATTGCGCAATAGCCAGAAATATCTAATTGCACAATATTGTGCAATAGCAAGACCAATTGATTGGAGTTATCTTTCTTTGTCCAGAATAGTAGTTGAGTCAACTTAAATCATTGTTTTATACAATATACAATGTATATTAACTTTTACTACCAACTGACAAATTAAAACAATCTTTACCATTCAGTGATAACAAGCACCTTTTGTTACATTTTAATATTTTATGATGTATTTAAATGAGTAGTTATTGTTGCAAACTCCATTCGAAATTTGAATTGAGATCAGTTTTGGGAAAGGGGGATGTGAAAAAAAATGGGGGGGGGGGGGGGGGGGGGGTAAATTTTTCTCATTTCAGATTTCATAAATAAAAAGAAAATTTCTTCAAACATTTTTTTGAGAGGATTAATATTCAACAGCATAGTGAATTGCTCTAAGGCAAAAAAAAATGTTAAGTTCATTAGACCACATTCATTCTGTGTCAGAAACCTATGCTGTGTCAACTATTTAATCACAATCCAAATTTAGAGCTGTAACCAGCTTGAATGTTGTGTCCATACTTGCCCAATTGTTCAGGGTTCAACCTCTGCGGTCGTATAAAGCTGCGTCCTGCGGAGCATCTGGTTTACTGTGTCGTATAATGCTATCATGGTGTCATCCGAAGTCACATTTTGTTTCCAGACAATAACTTAAGTTTAAGTGTATGGATCTCTATAGATTTTTACCAGAAGGTTCAATACCACTATTTTGGGGTTGATGGTCCCAACCATTTTGGAATTAGGGGCCAAAAATTAGCATTTTTTCTATTTTCAGGATAATAACTTGTGTATAAGTATTTCAATTGCTCTGAAATTTTTGGAGTTATGGTGCAAACAGTTTAGGAATTTAATGCAAAAAACGAGCATTCTTGTGTGTAAGGATCTCTCGTGACATTGTACCACACCATATCACAAAAGGAAGATTGGGATTGAGTTTAATTCATGTTTTTGGGGACAATTTTTCTCCTCTAGATTTTAGTAATTAAAAAGAAATTTCTTCTTTTTTTTTTGGGGGGGGGGTCAATTTGCAACAGCATAGTGTATTGCACAAAATCAAATCATTTAACCAATTCTAAAAGAGGGGCAAAAGATACCAGGGGAACAGTCAAATTCGTTAATCGAAATCAACTGACAACGCCATGGCTAAAAATGAAAAAGACTAGCAGGCAAATAATACTACACAAGAAACAACATAGAAAACTAAAGACTGAGGAACAGGAACCCCACCAAAAACTGGGGGGATCTCAGGTGCTCCTGAAGGGTAAGTAGATCCTGCTCTACATGTGGCACCTGTCGCGTTGCTTATACACATCCGGTAAATAGTCATAATTCGGTAGGTCACATTCATGAAAAGGGAAGGGGATTGTAGTTACGATGTAAGAAACATCCGATATCATGTCAAACGGTTATTCCATAACGGTCAGCCAACTCGTGATGGTGTCCATAAAATTAATGAAGGTATGATTTCAACTTTACCATTTGGAAATCTTGTTTTAATAGCCAACTTGTGAGCAGCAACCCTTTATCAAGGAAATCATCATAGGAAACACAAGCACAGGAATATCGTATCAATTGGAGATTTATACTCCGTATGCAGGCGCTGCTGGAATGTTGCTACATAGAAATGGAAAGTTCACAATTGGGAAGTTGAAATCATCTTGTTTGACGTAAAGTTTTGTTTTCAACCGACCCTCGTTGTCAATTTCTAGATGTAAGTCAAGATATGAGGCCGACTTAAATATCTGTTGTGTCCTCTATCTCTAGTTCGATGGGATAGATGCAATCAACATTGTCTCACGTTTAGCCCATAGCCTGGCATAATCCTCGACTGAATCCATCAGTATTTTGAAGTTGTATTTCCAATTGATGGATTTTGGCTCACGATATTTCGGACCTTTGGATAACACATTTCGCAGGAAGAGTTATTGACATTTTTGAGGTCACCGGTAATAACGTGGCGTGCCGGATTATATGTCAATTGGGAACTACATGTAGAAGTCTTCAATATTTAGATCCTGCAAAACGTGTTTGTAATTAAAAAATTTAGTTGCATTTGGTTTGGTATAGGTAGAAGAAATGATGGTACAGACTGATCTTTAAAATAAGAAGATATTGCCTAAGTTAACGCCATCGAGACCTTTGTTGGCAAAGGAGAGTTTGAGAAAAGATCTTTTCTCTTTCATCTTTCCCAATGCGAACTGGTTTGAAAAGTCTGTGACTTGCAATATCCGGATTGATAGCTGTAAATTTGTATTGCTTTGAATAAGGGTTTGTAACAGTGGTTTCCAAACATCAATTGACCACAGAATGAAGTAATGAATACGGCTTTTCAACGGTATAAATCGCAGCAGGTCATTAATTGAGACGTAATGCAGAGTAGGTGATGTATAATGACGATGACCATGAATGGTTCTTTTACTACAGTTATTCATATATGTCAAGAAATTAGTGCTGAATATTTCCCCCCTTACATTTGTAACCAGGTACACATGGATACAAATGGTACATGGGGAATTTACTAATTCTTGTCAACAGTAACGAGTTACGAATGGGTACAACGATACATGATTGCAAAAAATATAGCAGATTATACATTTTGTAACTGGTTACAACTGGGTACAAATGATTACTCTTATTGAGGATATTTATTATAGTTACCTATTTAGCACAGTGTTCTGAAAAATGGGTACAACTGGGTACAAATGGTTACATTAGTTTATAATCGGTATCTTATTATATAGATACTGTGGCTGAAATATTGGTTAAACTGGGTACAAATGGCTACACGTATTTATTATATAGTTATCTAATTAGATACCGTGTCCTGAAAAATGGGTACAAATGGTTACACTTATTTATTATAGTTATCTAATTAGATACCGTGTCCTGAAAATGGGTACAAATGGGTACAAATGGTTACACTTATTTATTATAGTTGCCTATATTAATACTGTGGCCTGAAACATGGGTACAAACTGTTACACTTATTTATTATATTTACCTATTTAGATATTGTGTCCTGAAACATGGGTACAACTGGGTACAAACGGTTACACTTATTTATTACAGTTACCTATATTTAGATACTCAGCGTGTCCTGAAATATTGTAACCACTTGTACCCATTTGTACCCAGCTTTAAGGACATAGTATTTATATATAATAAGTTGCTATAATAAATAGTTGTAACCACTTGTACCCAAACCGATATAAGGAGTATATGGCAGTGTCCAGTACTGTGGTAATTAACTTTTGGTGTATTTACGAGGGGGTTATCAAACTGCTTCAAGTTATCTTTTCGTACAATAAAATTATCATGAAAAATACATTGTTCTAAATGGACCAGTAGTTTAAAATCGCATAACGTTGTATTCAAGTTTTCCTGCCTCACTCATCTATTAATCTATATAATTAAAATATGTTGTGAGTTAAAACATCTGCGCCCAAACATCTGTGGCAACTGTCGATGAACTGTACAACGTATTCAATACAATTTGAAGAGCAATCGTTTATTTTATCTTAATAAAGTAAAGAAATTAGGGAAATGGATGGTAAAATCAAATTTAGAAGTGTAAAGTAGAAATGGGGAACGACTGCAAACAGCAAGTAGCAATTTGATTACTAGTGTCATCATCATTAATCATAAATCAACAATGTATTACATCACAGTTCTACTAAAACCAAAGAAATTTACGAGAAAACTACAAGTTCTTTTATTTGTCCTGCTTCTTTTTACTTGTTTTCCTAGTTTGTCGAATATTTTTTATCCAAACCGAAAGGATATGACCGTTTTGGAAAAGCCAATAGTATACGTGGTAATTCCTTTTGATGGGAGAGAAAACAAGTATGAGACCTACATGGAAAATTTGCAGAGAATTAAACGCAAAGAATGGAAGATTCAAACTATAGTGGTTCAACATGATGGAAATATTTCGCCATTTTCTCGAGCTTTTCTTTTAAATATTGGTATTCGCGAAGTCTTAAAGAGAAGAAGCGTAAAATGTATTGCAACACTTAACTTAGATGTTTCGATGCCTCCGAATGTGGATTTCTTTATGTGTGACAAACCTAAGGATGTTTGTGGAGATCTTACTTGTATAAATCATGTAGATGGGGTTTATGTGTCCTCAGCGAACATAGTCCTTGCATCTGCGGATCACTGGAAAGTTGTCAATGGATACACAAATAAAGCGTCAAAAAAAGAAGATGTGAAGGGAAATTTGTATCACAGATTTAAAGCCAGCGGACTTATTAGATCACATGAAAAACTTACTGACTTCGCAAACAAAAAAAGCTGTAAATGTATTGATCAAAATGCTGACGAGAGGAAGAAAAAAACAAAACAAATAATGTACCATTCAGATGATAGTAATGAATGGAAAACAGATGGCCTTACGAATACTAAATACTGTATTGATAAATCATATACCGACAAATTTGGATCAACAAGACTGAAGATAAATAGTACGTTAAAACTATCCAATAGTGAAATGGCAATGATTAAAAGACCTCTGTATACATCGGCTATTGTTCTTCTAAAATATAAATTGATTTTCTTTTGGAGTGAAAAATCAGGATGCACATATTGGAAACGAATTTTTCAATATATCCAAGGAATCAAAATGATAATGACAGAAGAAAATGCTCATCATGCCTTCAAAAATGGTCTGTTAACAATAACACATTTCAAAGATTCTGAAGTTTTGTCAGTTATGAACAATGACTCTTGGACAAAAGTTGCATTCGTAAGAGAGCCAAGAGAGCGAATACTCTCTTCTTTTCTGGACAAAGGTCTGGACGATCATTTCATGAAATATTTCTGTAAGAAAAAAGTAAAGTCTCTGTCTGAATTCATAAAGCTGATAAAAACTTGTAAAGATCGACATTGGGAGTCACAAGTTAGATTACCAAGGTGTTTCTATAATCATATAACCATTGGATATATGTCCGACATAAAATCATTTACAATGTTACTTCTCAAGAAAGTTGGAGCCTGGAATGATAATGTTGAAAAATGGCTTCAATCCAAAAATGTGTCTATTGCTACAAGACCACATGCACGAAATGCCAAGGAAAAAATACTGAAGTATTATACCCGTGAACTGGAACAAGACATTTTTGACATGTATGCTGATGAATATGATATATTTCATTTCGAAAAGAAATTATTTCATTCATAATTAAACAATTAAAAAAAAAACAATATACAGTCGTATATCATGATTAAGTCGTAATGTTGTTGCATCCATGTGACGAGAATTGATCAGTGGCGGATCCAGAAATTTTCATAAGTGGGGGCCCACTGACTGACCGAAGAGGGGGCCCGCTCCAGTCACGCTTCAGTGATTCCCTATATAAGCAACCATTTTTTTCCCCAAAAGGGGGGGCCTGGCCCCCTCCTAAATCCGCCTCTGTTGATAATATTTTCTTAACTGTGTCATCTCCACGTTTTGGTTTTCACATTTAAAAAAAAAAAGTTCTTGATACAAATTCAGTAGTAAGAAAACAAAGATGATACAAGGTATGCGGTATTTACTAGAATGAAATGGAAATAAGATTTTTTTTTCAGACAACTTTCCCAAAATACAAAATGACGTTGAATTCGTCCAATCAACATTTTTGTGATTTTGCCAATTTAATGACCAAGACATGTTTAACTTAATAAAATCCAGCTTTGGACAACTTGATAGAAACACATTTAAACACGACCTCCTAAAACATACAGACACAGACGATCTTCGTCCTATTAGAAATTCTCTATTTGACTTAATACGGAATCGAGAACAAACATACAATGATACAAAATTAATAGAAAGAACACAGCGTGACAATGGTCAGCCACTAGGTGAACAAATAGCGGATGACATATATATGTCAGTTATCAGTATCTTGAAGGAGCTAATAGTGCTTCTGAGTTGAGACAATGTATGTCAAAGAGCAAAAGAATAGCTACTATAATCCGATGAAACAGATTCTAAAATGTCCGATATTCTTAACAAAAAGTAAAATCACAAAATACTGAACTTAGAGGAAAATCAATTCGGAAAGTCCATAACCACATGGCAAAATTAAATAACAAAACGCATCAAAAACGAATGGACAAGAACTGTCATATTTCTGACTTGGTACAGGCATTTTCAAATGTAGAAAACGCTTGTTTTATAGCGCTAACCCTCTCACTTTGATGACAGTCTCATCAAATTCCGTTATATTTACATTGATGCGTTAACTAAACAGACACAATAAATAAAATAGTCAAAATATGGGTACATCAGTCATCATCGTATAACAATTTTTAAAGGAAGAATTTAACAGAACACAAAAACGTCTATCTACAAACACATTCATTGATTTGTGTGTCTGACGTCAGAAAATTTTATACGCCACATAGATTTGTCGTTCAATGTGCATAACTTACAAACAATTTTAAAATTTACATAGGCAATGTTAGCATATAGGGTTAAAAAATCAAAAGTATGTAAGAATAAATTTCAGAAATAGACCTAAGATTGAAAATAGTCCAAAAGTTATATAAAGAATTTATAAGAATCCACAAATAGTTTAATTCCACTACGCGATTGAATGATTTTGACGTTTATGGTTCAACGTATTTTGTAATTCATAATTGAAATATATCATAATGATATAAAATAGAACAATATCATACTGACGGGATCTTTTAAAGTACAGAGTCACGTTAACAAATTAGCAAGCAAAACAACTATAGTACTAACAATGAAAATACTATTGTGCTTTCAATGTTCTTGGAAATAAAACAGATGATTATTGATAATATGAAACCTATGAATGACAAAATTGACAAGCTCAACAAAAACTTTGAAAATGAAACAAAAATTCTGAAAAACAAGTTATATGAGAAAGACATATTAATAACAAACTTACAAATCCAAATACACGAGAAACAAAATGCAACAGAAAAAAAAAATCAACGAAAAATGACGCAACAACAGACCTTATGTTTATCAGTAAGCAACCGGTAACAAGTGACAATAACATCGTCCTTCACGAAAGTAAATCAAATGATTGCAATAATTGCGAAGAAGACAACAAAAATTACACTGAGTCTAAAAACTACGTTGATTACTAGTACTAAGTTTTACACTAACAAATGACATCCAATATGGTGAACTGGTGCGACCAATAGAGACAAAGGTAACCGACAATGATACAGCTATATTTCGAGGTGTTGTTAGAAAACGAACCAAACGAATTGTTTTGTATAATGTTATTGCCGACAAACCATACGAACTAGTAAATAGTGCAGTGAGAACGTATGCGGAACAGAAAGATGTACATATTACGTTTATAAAACTTTTGAAAAAGCGTGAAAATAGAGGTAAATCTACGTATATAATGCGCATGAATATAAATGAAGATGACTTTTTAAACAAAATTGAAACGGACAACCAGTTCTGGCCAAAGGGAATATACTGGAGGGATTACGTCCCCTACAGCTCAAATATAAACAACAACCCAACAGACTCAAAATGGGACTAATATTTATACTTTTTGTAATTACTCATATGTTTCGGGTTTCTACATGGAATATGAGAGGTGCAATGTTTGGTACCTCATACTTTCAGTCTGTGTTAAATGAATCAGATGTTTGTCTATTAACAGAACATTGGTTCAACGAAAACAATATTTCATTTTTGAGCACTTTTGCAGATAATTTCCATTTGGTATACAGTATTGGTATAAACTGTAATAATATTACAATTAAAGGTTCCGGTGGAACGGCAATTTTAGTACGAAAATCATTGAATTTAAAAATACAAAATCTTAATATTACAAATGATAGAATGTGTGGAGTAAAACTTTGTTTAGAGAAATATTATGACATGTGCTTTATATGTGTACTTTTACCCCTCCACAAGGTTTATATGAGTTATATTGATGAGTTATGTACATGCTATGACATGTATTCTGAAGATTGTACTACTATTGTAGGAGGTGACTGTAATATTGATTTAACACGTAATGCTACAAGTAGTAAATTAACTTGCTTTACAAATTTTTTAAATGATAGAAATTTATGTCCTGCACCATTACTGCATAGCAGAGTTGGTCCTAAATATACTTTTAGAAGTAAAGATTTTACCAAAAAAACATTATTAGATTATATTTGTATACCTGAATATTTGTCAAATGATATTTTTACCTTAGAGATTAAATCAAATTGTCCATATGAAGTTTCTGATCATTATCCAGTCTTTGTACAGTTGAATATTGATCTGCTAAGTAGGACGTCAAACGCATACAACATAAATAAAAAGACATTGAAATGGTCAAAAGCAGATGATTTTGAACTTAAGATGTATCAAACCGAAATCAACAAACTTTTAAACTTTGAGACAAACTCTGATAACTTATCAAAAGGTGATGTTGAGAGATTCTCCTCTCTTCCATTAAATGCTCTAGAGATAAAACCATAGATGTAGTATTACATCTATGATAAAACTAAACCGAACAGTTACAGAGCTGTGACATTAACATCAGTTTTAGGAATACTTTTAGAAAATATATTTTTGACTCGTATTCAAAAGCTTTTGGAAAATATTAACAATGTTGTACCTTATTTATCAACGATTTTTAAAATAACTTAACTATTAGAAAAAAAACTGTGGGTTAATGATTGGACACATACATATACCTACAATTTTACTAGCGGACGATACCACTTTACTTAGTGGCACAAAATCTGGTTTACAACAAATGCTGAATGTTGTGAATAAATATGCATATACATAGCGGTTGAAATACAACGCAACTAAGAGCAGTCACCTTCTTTTCAAACCATCAAAATCTACTATAAAGCATAATGAGACAAAGTATGAATTTGGTCTATGAAGCAAAGTATTATTTATGCTGGAACGTTGATTGATAGCAATATGAAATCATACGTCCGTACTGAAAAGGCGTGCAAAAAGATGAAAATGAATTTACATTCTCTATACGGTTTACTTATTTTACATAATTTGTCATCCTGCCTTCTTTTTTTTTTGCAAAGTTGCTCATCCTGCCTTATTTTTTTACTTAAAACTCCTGTCCTGCCTTTTTTTCAAATTTAATCCTAACCCCCCCCCCCCCCCCCCCGCCATAAAAATTAAATGGTAGCTCCCTTAGAAGTTAATGTATGAAGTCAGCCTGATATAAATAAAGGAGATATTTGGCAAGAAGAGGAACACGGTTGGTTCCAATGGGAACACAGATTGTTTGTTGAAAAACACGTCCTTAACATTATTTTATACACCAAAATGATAATAGTATCTAATAAACGAACCCAAACATGAAATCATTACATTGATCAAATGATCAGAAAAATTAGGCCAAGGTCAGATGAAACCTGCCAGACAGACATGAACACCATGTAATCATTCCATTCACCAAATATAGTATTAAATACAACTATAGCGTAGTATCTAAGATCATGGAAGTAAAAATGAATATAATACTTCCATGCTAAGATATAGACCTAATTATAAATAAATGGTGAATGTGTTCATGGGACAAAGATGATGCCCCTGCTTGCATATCATATAAATTTATAAAAGAACATAACTGAAGAATGGAAAAAGTGATGCTACCCAAATTTGTAATTGATATGAGTTTTGTGATAATAAGTAATTGTGTATAAGTCTCATAACATTTTGTTGAGGTTGCCTAGAGTTACAGAACAGAAACCAAAACCAGAGGCTCTTAAGAGCCTGTGTCGCTCACCTTGGTCTTTGTGCATATTAAACAAAGGACACAGATGGATTCATGACAAAATTGTGTTTTGGTAAGGTGATGTGTTTATAGATCTTACTTTACTGAACATTCTTGCTTCTTACAATTATCTCAATTTATAATGAACTTGGCCCCTTAGTTACAGAGGAAAATATTTTGTTAAAATTTACAAAAATTTACAAAATTTACAAAATTATTAAAAATTGACTATAAAGGGCAATAACTCCTTAAGGGGTCAACTGACCTTTTTGGTCATGTTGACTTGTTTGTGGATCTTACTTTGCTGAACATTATTGCTGTTTACAGTTTATATCTCTATAATAATATTCAAGATAATAACCAAAAACAGCAAAATTTCCTTAAAAATTTCCAATTCAGGGGCAGCAACCCAACAACCAGTTGTCGGATTCATCTGAAAATTTCAGGGCAGATAGATCTTGACTTGCAAAACAATTTAACCCCCATGTCTGAATTGCTCTTGATGCTTTGGTTTCAGAGTTATAAGCCAAAATCTACATTTCACCCCTATGTTCTATTTTTAGCCATGGTGGCCATCTTGGTTGGATGGCAGGGTCACTGCACACATTTTTGACACTAGATACCTAAATGATAATTATGGCCAAGTATGGTTAAATTTGGACCAGTAGTTTTAGAGAAGATTTTTGTAAAAGATTAGAAACAAGAATGTGTCCATAGTACACGGATGCCCCACTCGCACTATCATTTTCTATGTTCAGTGGACCGTGAAATTGGGGTCAAAATTATAATTTGGAATTATAATTAGAAAGATCATATCATAGGGAACATGTGTATTAAGTTTCAAGTTGATGTAACTTTAACTTCATCAAAAAACTACCTTGACCAAAAACTTTAACCTAAACTTCGCACTATCATTTTCTATGTTCAGTGGACCATGAAATTGGGGTCAAAACTATAATTTGGCATTAAAATTAGAAAGATCATATCATGGGAAACATGTGTACTAAGTTTCAAGTTGATTGGACTTCAACTTCTTCAAAAACTACCTTGACCTAAAACTTTAACCTGAAGCGAACGGACGCACAGACGAACGGATGCACAGACCAGAAAACATAATGCCCCTCTACTATCGTAGGTGGGGCATAAAAATTACGAAAATTGGTAAAAAATGACTTTAAAGGGCAATAACTCCTTAAGGGGTCAACTAACCCTTTTAGTCATAGTACCTTATTTGTAGATCTTACTTTGCTGAACATTATTGCAGTTTACAGTGTATCTCTATCTATAATAATCTTCAAGATAATAGCCAAAAAACGATATAATTTCCTTAAAATTGCCAATTCAGGGGCAGCAACCCAACAACCGGTTGTCCGATTCGTCTGAAACTTTACCTGATAAACAATTTAACCCATGTCAGATTTGCTCTAAATACTTTGGTTTCAGAGTTATCAGCCAAAATCTACATTTTACCCCTATGTTCTATTTTTAACCATGGTGGCCGTCTTGGTTGGTTGGCCGGGTCACCCCACACATTTTTTAAACTAGATACCCCAATAATGATTGTGGCCAGGTTTGGTTTAATTTGGTCCAGTAGTTTCAGAGGAGAAGATTTTTGTAAAAGCTAACGACGGACAACGACAACGACGGACGCAAAGTGATGAGAAAAGCTCACTTGGCCTTTCGGGCCAGGTGAACTAAAAAAAAACATCATTCTTTCCATTTGTAAACAGACACAACTCTAGAACGGTAAAGTTGACACCATCAAAATTCAAACTAAAAAACTAGAGGCTCTCAAGAGCCTGTGTCGCTCACCTGTTACTGTATTTACTGATGTCGGCCATCTTGGTTGGTAGGCGGGGTCATTAGGCAGCAACCATTTGATTTTCTGGGGGGGGGGGGGCTATGGGTTTTTTTTCTGGACAAAAACAATCTATTTTTTTCGCGACAAGTCGAAAACAATTTTTTCTTTCAATTTTAGCATTACATATAGTGGCAGTTGAGGGTGAAACAAACAATTTTTTTTTCTCAGAATCAAAAACAAATTATTTTTTTCTCCAAAAACTGGAAACAAACTTTTTTTTCCAAAAAAAACCATAGCCACCCCCCCCCCCCCCCCCCCAGAAAATCAAATGGTTGCTGCCTTAGACACTTTGATTTAAATTGTTAAATTTGGCCCATAGTTTTAGAAAAGAAGATGTTTGTACAATTTACCAAAATGACGAAAAAGTTGTTCAATATTGACTATAAAGGGGTTCTCTGACAATTTTGGCCATGTTGACTTATGTGTAGGTCTTACTTTGCTGAACATTATTGCTGTTTACAGTTTATATCTATCTATAATAGTATTCAAGATAATATCCAACCAGATGCTCCGCAGGGTGCAGCTTTATACGACCGCAGAGGTTGAACCCTGAATGGTTGGGGCAAGTATGGACACAACATTCAAGCTGGATTCAGCTCTAAATTTGGATTGTGATGAAATAGTTGACACAGCATAGGTTTCTGACACAGAATGAATGTGGTCTAATGAACTTAAAATATTTTTTTTGCCTTCCAGCAATTCACTATGCTGTTGAATATTAATCCTCTCAAAAAAATGCTTGAAGAAATTTTCTTTTTATTTATGAAATCTGAAATGAGAAAAATGTACCCCCCCCCCCCTTTTTTTTCACATCCCCATTTCCTTTTTTTCTAAAACTGATCTCAATTCAAATTTCTAATGGAGTTTGCAACAATAACTACTCATTTAAATACATCATAAAATATTAAAATGTAAAATAAAGTGCTTGTTATCACTGAATGGTAAAGATTGTTTTAATTTATCAGTTGGTAGTAAAAGTGAATATAAATTGTATATTGTATAAAACAATGATTTAAGTTGATTCAACTACTATTCTGGACAAAGAAAGATAACTCCAATTTAAAATTTCTTGCTATTGCACAATATTGTGCAATTAGATATTTCTTGCTATTGCGCAATACTGTGCAATTGAAAATATTTGCTATTGCACAATACTGTGCAATTGAAGATTTCTTGCTGTTGCGCAATACTGTGCAATTGAAAATTTCTTGTTATTGCATAATACTGTGCAATTGAAGATTTCTTGCTATTGCTGAATACTGTGCAATTGAAAATTTATTGCTATTGCACAATACTTAATATAATAATTTTGGATCCTGATTTGAACCAACTTGAAAACTGGGCCCATAATCAAAAATCTAAGTACATGTTTAGATTCAGCATATAAAAAAGCCCAAGAATTCAATTTTTGTTCAAATCAAACTTGGTTTAATTTTGGACCCTTTGGACTTTAATGTAGACCAATTTGAAAACGGGACCAAAAATTAAGAATCTACATACACAGTAAGATTTGACCCCAATTATTCAATTTTTGATGAAATCAAACAAAGTTTAATTTTGGACCTCGATTTAGACCAACTTGAAAACTGGGCCAATAATCAAAAATCTAAGTACATTTTTAGATTCAGCATATCAAAAAACCCCAAGGATTCAATTTTTGTTAAAATCAACTAAGTTTAATTTTTGACCCTTTGGACCTTAATGTAGACCAATTTGAAAACGGGACCAAAAATTAAGAATCTACATACACAGTTAGATTCGGCAAATCAAAGAACCCCAATTATTCAATTTTTGATGAAATCAAACAAAGTTCAATTTTGGACCCTTTGGGCCCCTTATTCCTAAACTGTTGGGACCAAAACTCCCAAAATCAAACCCAACCTTCCTTTTATGATTACAAACCTTGTGTTTAAAATTTCATAGATTTCTATTTACTTATACTAAAGTTATGGTACGAAAACCAAGAATAATGCTTATTTGGGCCCCTTTTTGGCCCCTTATTCCTAAACTGTTCAGACCTCAACTCCCAAAATCAATCCCAACCTTCCTTTTGTGGTCATAAACCTTGTGTTTAAATTTCATTGATTTCTATTTACTAATACTAAAGTTATTGTGCGAGAACCAAGAATAATGCTTATTTGGGCCCTTTTTTGGCCCCTTATTCCTAAACCGTTGGAACCAAAACACCCAAAATCAATCCCAACCTTTCTTTTGTGGTCATAAACCTCGTGTTAAAATTATATAGATTTCTATTCACTTTTACTACAGTTAGAGTGCGAAAACTAAAAGTATTCGGACGACGACGACGACACAAGACGACGACGATGACGACGACCTGACGACGACGCCAACGTGATAGCAATATACGACGAAAAATTAAAATTTTTGCGGTCGTATAAAAACTGCAAAATTTCCTTAAAATTACCAATTTTAGGGCAGCAACCCAACAACGAGTTGTAGGATTCATCTGAATTTGTGAGGGGATAGATCTTATTCTGATGGACATTTAAATCTTGAAAGATTTGCCCTAAATGTCTTAGTTTCAAAGATATAAAGCAAAAACTGCATTTTACCACTATGTTCTAATTTTAGCCATGTCGGCCATTTTGTTTGGTACATGTAGGTGGGGTCATCGGGAACATTTTTTAAACTATATACCACAATTATGATTGTGGCCAAGTTAGTTCAAATTTGGCCCAGTAGTTTCAGAGAAGATTTTTGTACAAGTTATAAAAAATGATGAAAAAGTTGTTAAAATTGACTATAAAGGGCAATAACTCCTTAAGGGGTTGACTGACAATTTTGGTCATGTTGACTTATTTGTAGGTCTTATTTTGCTGAACATTATTGCCCTAAATGTCTTAGTTTCAAAGATATAAAGCAGAAACTGCATTTTACCACTATGTTCTAATTTTAGCCATGTCGGCCATTTTGTTTGGTACATGTAAGGGGTTGACTGACAATTTTGGTCATGTTGACTTATTTGTAGGTCTTATTTTGCTGAACATTGTTGCTGTTTACAGTTTATCTCTATCTATAAAAGTATTCAAGATAATAACCCAAAACTGCAAAATTTCCTTAAAATTACCAATTCAGGGGCAGCAACCCAACAACAAGTTGTCCGATTCGTCTGAAAATTTTAGGGCAGATAGATCTTGACCTGATCAACAATTTTACCCCCATGTCAGATTTGCTCTACATGCTTTGGTTTTAAAGATATAAGCCAAAATATACATTTTATCCCTGTGTTCTGTTTTTAGCCATGGCGGCCATCTTGGTTTGATGGCTGGGTCACCGGACACATTTTTTAAACTAGATACCCCAAGGATGATTGTGGCCAAGTTTGGTTAAATTTGGCCCAGTAGTTTCAGAGGAGAAGAATTTTGTAAAAGTTTACGGAAAACGTACGAGGGACGATGGACACAGGACGAAGGACGCCAAGTGATGAGGAAAGCTCACTTGACCTTTCAGGTCAGGTGAGCTAAAAATGAACATTGACCATGCAATGTACCATGAAAATGGGGTTATGGTCAGATGAAACCTGCCAGTCTGACATGTACACCTTGAAATCATTCAACACCCCAAATATAATTGACCAATTACTTATAGTATCTGAGATAGTAACTTGACTATGAAAACTTAACCTTGAACACTGATCCATCAAATAAGGTTGAGATATGGTGAACCTTGTCTAATGGTCATGTAGACTTTGCAAGGAACCTTTAAAACAGATATGACTATTCTTTTACACATAATGAAGGAGTATTTCACATAATATTTTTTTTTTTCATGCAGTCATGGAACCATGAAAAGGTGGTCAAGGACAATGAACATATTACAGATGTAAAGTAAGGCACTGCATACAAAGTATAAAGCATCCAGTTCTTCTTCCTTCTGAAATAATAAGCTTTATGATATTTTACACTGCCAAAGTCAGATGGTAATCCCTATGTCACTTATTCTAAAACTGTCAATGCAGGCATGACAAAAAGGGAGAGCTTGAAATCTTAAGAAACTAGTTCAAACCCCTCATTATACCTGTGTGCATTTCTCGAGACAGAAAACTGAACAGATGCCAGATCTATGATAGTCTCTGTTATGTTTATTCACAATTTTTTTAGACTCTATAATAACATAAACAGTACAAACTTTTCTTCACCAGATAAAGCTTGACTTGTAGTAAATGACAAACTTCAAGTTTTACCCAAAATATCCTTTTTTCATATCAGCTTTTCTGAAGACCACTGTTCAAAGATTCCTAATTTACTAAAAAAAAAAATGATAAACTGATTCATTTATTTAGATTTTTTTAATTTTTGGATTTCACATTTTTTTATAAAGTCAAATTATGTACAAAATATACTTATATAAATATAAATTTATTAAACGTGTGAAAAATGGTGAGATATAAATAAATGCTTGTTGGAAAGATTTTTAAACAATACATCACAGATGTTTCTCATAAAATATCAAATAAGAATAAATATAAATAATTCCTGGATTTTGTTTTGGATTTGGGTCAGTTCCATTGAAAAAACCATGATATTCGATTGTGTTGACAAATCCAGATCTTGTCACTTGCTTTGTTACATCAACGACCCATGGTAAAACGTTTCTGCCATCACACCAACCATTCCTACCATACAGCCATGTTCCATGTTCATTAGGTTCTACTCCTGTCTTGACTAGATCAGCACATCCAAATGGTGTTCCTGCAATCAAAAACAAAATATGTGTGTCTAATAAGTAGAACATATGAAGCCTGCTATCTCCAAATGACATAAGCTCATACGGCAAACCAAAAATAGTCCATGTCATACATTAAAAAAATAAAAATCAAGAATTATTTAATTTACCTGTGCACTTTATTATGGGACCTCGTGTCATTATGAATGATAAGTTTTATTGTGTGATACAACTGCTTAAGGAATAACATGTGATGTGCAGTTAGCCAATCAGAATAACGTTTCATAATGAAACATACATCTAATGTAATTATATTAATATAACAAAGAAGTATGTAAAGTTTTAAGCAAAGAAGAAGAAGAAGAAGATTAAATTTGTTTGCACTTGCAGTTTTTAAATCCTATATTTATTAAAATAAATCAAATGTCCTGAAATATTTATGTGAATTATTATCTTCCATCCATAGTTTGTCTTTACTTGTTTAGTAAACAAATTAATATCCATTTAGACCATTATTTTCATTTTCACACAGGTAAACTAATTTGGCTATAAATAGATCAAAGCATGTCTGTGTAGAATCTCTAATCTAAAATCGTGTTTAGGTCTTTCCACTTTTCTGTGGAAAGACCTATTGTTTTTCTTCTGATTATTTTTTTTTTTTCTTCCGCCAAATTTTGTTCTTGCGATAAACATTTGTTTCGCAATATGTCGCTTAGATATTTGGTATATGATATCGAACAGTTTATGCGCTTTTGAAATTTACCCTGCGTAACCGAATACTTTTCTTTGTAGGAGTTATCTCCCCAAACACTGTTTTCCTTGTGATCACAACTCGTTCGCAACCGTAAAAGATTACGACAAATTTATTTTATAAAATTGCTCGTTATATCCTTCGCATAATTTGTCCAATTTCACCCGAAACAATATGAAAGCTCCATATGAGAGTTATTTCCCTTTTTGTATTTGAAATTTTGAAATGTATATTAAACTGGAACACCATAAGTGATAAAGACCTAGGATCTTTTGATTTGAGGTCCTTGGTCCAAAAAAATGAAAATTAGGTCAAGGTCAAAGGTCAAGGTCATATTCTAATTTTTGAATTTGTCTTATTTTCACTCATTTTTCATTAACCTTATAAGGTATCGACAAATTATTTTGTATAAATTGTTAGTTTTGACATGTGGTAACTAAATAATTTTAGTTGAAAGGGTGCGTAAACAATGAATGGGAGTTTTAGCCCCTATCATATCTAGAATTATGTGTAAAGTGATATAACTTATTAACCATACATATTAGAGACCTAAGGTCTTTGGATTTGAGCTCCTCAGTTTGTGACCTTGAAATTGAGGTCAAGGTCATAGGTCAATATGACGTTCTAGATTTTGACCTTTGCTTTAAATTCATATCTATACATCATAAAGCTATATGAACTGACATTTTAGACTGATTTTTAATATTTCAATATCAAAATAGATATTAACTGGTGGAAAGACCTTCAATTATTCTCTGAACAATTGGTTTTTAATTGTTATAATTTTATTTCTTTAAATAATCAAATTTAAATTTATGAAAATAATCATGATTGATTAAATAGTATTGCATAAAGTTTACGGTTTTCTGAAGACTATTTATGTTTAGGTCGTGGTTCTAGAGGCTTCTTCACATATTTGTAAACAAACCAATATGGCCGCTACACTGATTACCTTTGCACATGTGAAACAAATATTTCTGACAAAAGTCAGATTTCTCTTGTCAAAAGGAATTTATATTTATATTGCAATAAATTATTCAGAAGGAGGTACATTCAGTTTAGATTATATTTCTTATTCTATGAGCATTTAGAGTTTAATCAAAATTCTTCCAACAGAATAATTTTATAAATAGATTCAAACCATTTGAAGTAGAAGGGCATCTAATTCACATGACAAAGGAAAACAATGAATAAAGACAACAATTTAATAAGAAATAGATCCTTTCTATTTATTAGAAACAAAATCTTTTTGTCTGCAAATTCGTAACTTTAAGGGCGAACATGTAAACAGGGCGAGTTGTCTCGATACCAAATACAGGCATGCGTACTTCAAATATCTACAGTAAAAACATCCGGTTACAAGTAAATAAATAACGTTCATGTAGATGAGATGAAATCTAATAATTTACATAAATAAAAAGTTACATATTTTCGATAGTGATTGTTTTTCAATCCTAATTTACAAATTAAATGATTCAGATGCTTAATCATGTGTAAAAATTGGTGTCAGAAATCAGAAGTTGTTATGAAATTGTAATACACAGAAACGAATACGCATACAGAGAATTCAATGATTTTAAAGTCGGCACCATTGGCCTTCAGAAGACTTGAAGTCTTCTTCCACCAAAAATCTATTTGAAAGAAATTCAAGGAATATAATTCTTGAACAGTAAGTGCTAAATCTTTTTAAATCAAATTGAATGGTATTTTTTAGTTCATTATATTTTAAAATTTAAAAAGATTTGACAATAAATAATTTAACTATCACATAATCCAAAATCTTTCCAATATTTAAACTAATTTAGAGCAATTCTCTTCAAAATTATTGCTGGAGGCTTGAGGGTACAAAACAATCTGCAAAAATTTACATTACAAATTTTACTTATTACACTATAAGTTGTTTCTATATGATATGGTACAAAAATCAACCAGAAAAATCAATTTGTTTTGGCCCAAGATGACTTTAAAAATGTTTATATCATTTACAGACATTAAAAAGCTCCAAATTATCTCCCTTTGGTGAAATAATGCCATATTTTTGAATTAAAATTGAAATATCTTTTTTAACTCATCTGTGACCTATATTTTTTTATCATTTTTTTTAAAAGAAGCTGTACTTAAACTAAAGTATTAACACAATGCAATTTGAGCAATGCAATGAACCATGAAAATGAGGTCAAGGTAATATAAAACCTGCAAGACTGACATGTTCATCATTAAATATTTCCATACACCAAATATAGTTGACTTATTGCATATAGTATTAGAAAACAGACCAAAACACAAAATCATTACTATAACCACTGAACCATGAAAATAAGGTCAAGGTCAGATGACACCTGCAAGTTGTACATGTACACCTCACAATCCTTCCATACACCAAATATAATAGACCTATTCCTTATAGTATCTGAGTTATGGACTTGACAACCAAAACTTAACCTTGTTCACTGATCCTTGAAATAAGGTTGAGTTGAAGTGGAAACTGTCTGCTGGGCATAAGGGCCTAGCAAGGTATGCACATACCAAATATAGTTATTCTGCTACTCATAATTAGAGAGAAATTAACATTACAAAAAATCTGAACTTTTTTTTCAAGTAGTCACTGAAGTGACTGAACCATTAAAATGAGGTCAAGGACAATGGACATGTGACTGATGGAAACTTTATAACATAAGGCATCTGTATACAAAGTATGAACCATCCAGGTCTTCCATTCTCTAAAATATAAAGCTTTTAAGGTGGTACCCAACACTTTCACTAAAATTAATTTGGCTCGTTTAATTTTCATAAAATTTTGACAAAGTATTTACTTTGACCCTTTAACAAAAATATAAAAAATTCAAAAAATTTGAACCAAGCGTTTTATCAGAAAAATTACACTGGTTATATAGCAGTTTGACAAACACTAATTTTGATCATTGAGAAGCTTTATATTGCCTTCACAAGGCAACGTAATTAAAATGTTTAGCTGATATTACAGAGTTATCTCCCTGTAGTGTTAGGTACCACCTTAAGTAATTTAATGCCGCTGCTGCTGAATCACTATCCCTATGTAGAGCTTTCTGCAACTAAAGTTGCACGCTCAGCAAAAACCATAATGACCAATTTGACCTAAATTTTGTGTTCAATGTCATTAGTTTAAAGTTAATAAGATTTGGTCATTAAAGAGTCAATTTAATTATCATATAGAAGGCAAAATTCAGATGGATGAACAGACAGACATATGCATTACCATAAACCCCTCTGTGCTGAGGGTTTATAAACTAGAGGCTCAAAAGAGCCTGTGTCGCTCACCTTGGTCAACAATGGACACAGATGGATTCATGACAAAATTGTGTTTTGGTGATGGTGATGTGTTTTTAAATCTTACTTTACTTAACATTCGTGCTGCTTACAATTATCCCTATCTATAATGAACTTGGCCCAGTAGTTTCAGTGGAAAATGTTAGTGAAAATCTACAAATTTTATGAAAATTGTTGAAAATTGACTAAGAAGGACAATGACTCCTTAGGTGGTCAATTGACCATTTTGGTCGTGTTGACTTATTTTTAGGTCTTACTTTGCTGTACATTATTGCTGATTATTCCTGTCAGATTTGCTCTAAATGCTTTGGTTTTTAAGTTATAAGCCAAAAACTGCATTTTACCCTTATGTTCTATTTTGAGCCATGGCGGCCATCTTGATTGGTTGGCTGAGTTACCGGACACATTTTTTAAACTATATACCCCAATGATGATTATGGCCAAATTTGGTTTAATTCGGCCCAGTAGTTTCAGAGGAGAAGATTTTTCTAAAAGATTACTAAGATTTACGAAAAATGGTTAAACATTGACTATAAAGGGTAATAACTCCTTAAGGGGTCAACTGACCATTTTGGTCATGGTGACTTATTTGTAAATCTTACTTTGCTGAACATTATTGCTGTTTACAGTTTATCTCTATCTATAATAATATTCAAGATAACCAAAAACAGCAAAATTTCCTTAATTTCATTCGGGCCAGGTGAGCTAATAAAAATGTTAAAAGCTAGATGTGTCAAAGTAACACGAATGGCCCAGTCCCAAAAAGTTGAAAAATCTGCAATTTCAATATAAACATGTGGACACAAACATGATGGTAGTCTCACATATCAGAAATCAGCTCAAAATCTGGAGGGGAATAGAGAAAAAATTTGTATAACTGTGATTTTCAATAATTTATCAAAGTCCAAAGTCCATAATTTCAGCGAAAATTAGCGGAGCAGAACCAAACTTAAGCTTGACCTATAACTCATCAGGGTTAACTCACATACCTAAAATCAGCCCAATATCTGAAGGTGTTTAGAAAAAAGTCTGCGGTATAACTGTGATTTTCAACAATTTCTCAAAGTCCAATCTAGTAATTTCAGCAAAATTAGTGGAGCAGAACAAAACTTTAACTTGATCTGTAACTCATCATGTTTAACTCAAATACCAAAAATCAGCCAAATATCTGAAAACCTTTAGAAAAAGTCTGTATTACTGTGATTTGCAACAATTTCTCGAAGTCCAAAGCCCGTAATTTCAGCAAAAATTAGTGGAGCGGAACGAAACTTAAACTTGATCTGTAACTAATCATAGTTAACTCACACACCAAAAATCAGCCCCATATCTGAAGGCGTTAAGAAAAAAAAGTCTGTAAAACTGTGATTTTCAACAATTTCTCAAAGTCCAAAGCCTGTAATTTCGGCAAAAATTAGGGGAGCAGAATGAAACTTAAACTTGATCTGTAACTCATCATGGTTAACTCACATACAAAAAATCAGCCCAATATCTGAAGGCATTAGAAAAAAACTCAGTATAATGGTTTGTTGCAAAATGACAGAATGACGGAATTTCGGAATGACGGACAAGGGTAAAACTATTTGGCACCAACAACTTTGTTGCAGGGCCATAAAAATGTTGTTGTGTAAAAAGTTTGATTACATATGGCATTCAGCCAAGTTGCATAAAAAATACAATGGCATTCAGCCAAGTTGCATTAAAAATACAATAACTATATGATTGTATTCAAAGGATTATACTACTTAGACTCAGGATTTACCCTTCCCTTTATAGGGAAAGAGTGGTGTTTGTGCCCTATGCCATATGGCCTTCGGCCAGGTGACATTATATGAACAATAATATGTTTGTTCTGAGGATAACATTAATAGTTTTCTCAGGACATCCTTTACATTATCTGTTCAAGCACCCACGTAATCCGGGAAATTGACACTTATCAATATACATAATACTAGTACTGTACAGTGACTGACCTTGATTGTACTAAAATCATGTAAACAAATTATTTAAAATATTGGTGAAAAACTACCTTTATCAATATTCATAGATCAAACTATGACTATATTAAACTACATTTTTTGTACTTCTGAAATATTCAAAGAGCTATTACATTCAGCATACCCTTTAATATATAATAACCACCTGCAGCTTTTAGGGGAAAAAAATGTTAATTTGTATTGAACAAACTTTGGATAAAATAAGACCTTAATAAGACATTATTATCTTAGTTTTAAGATACATCATTATCTTAGTTAAAAGCTACATCATCACATGTAGAATATGGACTAAGGTCGGTGGCAAATCTAAGTGGTGTAGAGGGAGCAAGTATCCCCCTTAGTCAAAACCCTATTTATTGTATATTTATACATATATTTCAAAAAGTGCACATCATGGAAAATAGATGTACTATGTAATATGTGTTATCAATTTGAGCAAAAATTACATTTATTGTGCATTTTCAATCCAGCTGACCATAAAAAATCATGCTCACTAATAATTAAATTGTATTAGAATTATATTATGTAGAATAATTTTTAATTACAAATGGTTTCAAAATCATTTTTTTTATCTGTAAAACAAGTTAAAAAAAACCTTGCCTAAGTTTCAAATTAATACTACCATAACTTCAGGGTCAAATATCTCAAACCAAAACTTTATCCTGATACTTGGCAGAAAAACAGACACACGATCAGACCATAAATATTATACCATACAATATTAAAAATTGTCAAAAATCAACAAGTTTTTTTTATCGATTATAATTCTAAGATGATAGCCGATCAAATCACATACAAAAAATTAACATTGTCATTTTAATGGTAATGACTTTATGAGAAATTTATAGAAATTGAATTTTTCCTAATTGCTCTTTTTTAACCATGCCAGACATGTTGTTTTGTGGAATGAGAATAGTAATTCATTTGAAAATTGCCTCTTTTCACATGATTTATAATAATACAAACTTAATTGCTAAAAGGTCAACTAGCTTAATCATTAATACTAGCTAGGATAGCTGAATCCCTTGATAAAAGATAAAGAAAAAGAAAAAACAAGTTTCTGAGCAGTAAAAAAGTCAAACTTTGAATAATATTTACCAGCAGTAGAGAAAGTAATGTTGTTTGTTACATTGTTGACATTAAGAAAATGTGATGTCACACAGAATTCCCCACAGCCATTCTCATCACTGCCATGTCCTGTTATCACAGAAAATAGTTCTACCTACAAAAAAACTAGAGGCTCTAAAGAGCCTGTGTCGCTCACCTTGGTCTATGTGAATATTAAACAAAGGAAAAAGATGGATTCATGACAAAATTGTGTTTTGGTGATGATAATGTGTTTGTACATCTTACTTTACTGAACATTCTTGCTGCTTACAATTATCTCTATCTATAATGAACTTGGCCCAGTAGTTTCAGTAAAAAAATTTTGTAAAAATTTACAAATTTTATGAAAATTGTTAAAAATTGACTATAAAGGACAATAACTCCTTAGGGGGTCAATTGACCATTTCAGTTATGTTGACTTATTTGTAAATCTTACTTTGCTGTACATTATTGCTGTTTAAAGTTTATCTCTATCTATAATAATATTCAAGATAATAACCCAAAACAGTAAAATTTCCTTAAAATTACCAATTTAGGGGCAGCAACCCAACAACGGGTTGTTCGATTCATCCGAAAATTTCAGGGCAGATAGATTTTGACCTGATAAACAATTTAAACCAATGTCAGATTTGCTCTAAATGCTTTGGTTTTTGAGTTATAAGCCAAAAACTGCATTTTACCGCTATGTTTTATTTTTAGCCATGGCAGCCATCTTGGTTGGATGGCCGGGTCACCAGACACATTTTTAAACTAGATACCCCAAAGATAATTGTGGCCAAGTTTGGATTAATTTGGCCCAGTAGTTTCAGAGAAGAAGATTTTTGTAAAAGATTACTAAGATTTACGAAAAATGGTTAAAAATTGACTATAAAGGGCAATAACTCTTAAAGGGGTCAACTGACCATTTCAGTCAAGTTCACTTATTTGTAAATCTTACTTTGCGGAACATTAATGCTGTTAACAGTTTATCTCTATCTATAATAATATTCAAGATAATAACCAAAAACAGTAAAATTTCCTTAAAATTACCAATTCAGGAGCAGCAACCCAACAACGGGTTGTCGGATTCATCTGAAAATTTGAGGGCAGATAGATCTTGACCTGATAAACAATTTTACCCCATGTCAGATTTGCTCTAAATGCTTTGGTTTTTGAGTTATAAGCCAAAAACTGCATTTTACCCCTATGTTCTATTTTTAGCCATGGCGGCCATCTTGGTTGGTTGGCCGGGTCACGCCACACATTTTTTAAACAAGTTACCCCTATGATGATTGTGGCCAAATTTAGTTTAATTTGGCCCAGTAGTTTCAGAGAAGAAGATTTTTGTAAAAGATTACTTAGATTTACGAAAAAATGGTTAAAAATTGACTATAAAGGGCAATAACTCCTTCAGGGGTCAACTGACCATTTTGGTCATACTGACTTATTTGTAAATCTTACTTTGCTGAACATTATTGCTGTTTACAGTTTATCTTTATCTATAATAATATTCAAGATAATAACCAAAAACAGCAAAATTTCCTTAAAATTACCAATTCAGGGGCAGCAACCCAACAACAGGTTGTCCGATTCATCTGAAAATTTCAGGACAGATAGATCTTGACCTGAAAAACACTTTTACCGCATGTCAGATTTGCTCTAAATGCTTTGGTTTTTGAGTTATAAGCCAAAAACTGCATTTTACCCCTATGTTTTATTTTTAGCCATGGCGGCCATCTTGGTTGGTTGGCCGGGTCACGCCACACATTTTTTAAACTAGATATCCCAAAGATGATTGTGGCCAAGTTTGGATAAATTTGGCCCAGTAGTTTCAGAGGAGAAGATTTTTGTAAAAGATTACTAAGATTTACGAAAAATGGTTAAAAATTGACTTTAAAGGTTAATAACTCATAAAGGGGTCAACTGACCATTTTGGTCATGTTGACTTATTTGTAAATCTTACTTTGCTGAACATTATTGCTGTTTACAGTTTATCTCTATCTATAATAATATTCAAGATAATAACCAAAAACAGCAAAATTTCCTTAAAATTACCAATTCAGGGGCAGCAACCCAACAACAGGTTGTCCGATTCATCTGAAAATTTCAGGGCAGATAGATCTTGACCTGATAAACAATTTTACCCCATGTCAGATTTGCTCTAAATGCTTTGGTTTTTGAGTTATAAGCCAAAAACTGCATTTTACCCCTATGTTCTATTTTTAGCCATGGCGGCCATCTTGGTTGGTTGGCCGGGTCACGCCACACATTTTTTAAACTAGATACCCCAATATTGATTGTGGCCAAGTTTGGTTTAATTTGGCCCAGTAGTTTCAGAGGAGAAGATTTTTGTAAAAGTTAACGACGACGGACGACGACGGACGACGACGACGACGGACGCCGGACGCCAAGTGATGGGAAAAGCTCACTTGGCCCTTCGGGCCAGGTGAGCTAATAAAAGCTTTTACAACTTGTCTATAACAACTTAAGGATGTACTTAGGTGAGGTTAGGTGAAAATTAATAAATCAAGAATTTAAAATTGATACTGTAAGACAGTAGAGCATTCGTGAAGGATAAAAATAAGCTAAAAATAATGATAGGTCATGGACCTCCTTTTCGAGATATTTGAGATTTAAAATATGGCGGGAAAAGGCAGACTTGGACTTTTACCTTACATTTGCATCGGTATTATTTGGATCTCAAAACGAAACAAAGAAAATCAAAAATCTTCTAAAATTTTGGTATATGAACGTTTATGAGCTATTAAGTCTTATATGAAAAAATTAAGGGGAGTTATGGGGCAAAATATTTTACCTTGTATTGTATGGAAAAACACTAAGGATTTCGAACATTTGACACAAATTCCAAAACCTCACCTTAGTACATCCTTAAGATTACAAATTATTACAATATATCAATATATGATATATGAGCACTAATAAATACTATTATGATAGAAAATATATGTATCTTGTTTGACTTTATGGATTCCTATCTCTTACAAACTTTCATTTTTATAGCCAAAACCATATAATTGATTATAGAGAAGGATTTCAACATTTATAACACAAATTAATAAGCTTTTCGGACAACTGAAATAGAAAATTTCTTTTATTTCATAGAATATTGAGAAAAAAATACACCGAAGATGAAAGCATCAAAATGCTTGACTTTTTTTTATATCAACAACCTAATTATTGAGTTTGGTGGATTGATATTTCAGCAGACAGTCTGTATTCCAATGAATACTAATTGAGCACCACAAGGGGAGACTTGTTTATGTAGTGATATGAAGCAGAATTCATACTGCACTTTCTGTACAAAAAGAAAAATATCTTTGTGAACTTGAGATTAAGGAGACTAATTTTAAAAGAAGAATGATTCTTCATTAACTTGATCTTTCCCTTGATATTGCAGGGGGACCAAGCCACTTTAAAAAAAAAAAGGGGGGGGTCTGAACTCAGGATAAAGGGGATGTTCCAACATATACCCCCCCACCCCTTTTTATTTTATTTTAACAAAAACTGCTTCAACAGGGAAAAGAGGAAGAAGGATTGAAATCAACACTGCACAAGTTTTTTAATGACTATCACAAATTGGTCAAGAAAGTTGAGAAATATTTTTCTCACATCGATTGAGAAATGTGTTAATAGCATGAAAAGTAGAGAAATGACAATTAAGTTGAAATTAAAGGAAATTTAAAAGTTGCTTACTACTTACTTTTGTAATAAGATCTGGTACAGTAAAATTAATTGGTTTAAAGTGACTGTTGTAGTTCTTGTCAAATGTGGCTCCTGGGAAATATAGTGGAGAAATATGTGCTGGATAGGATGCATCTGAAAACATAAGATAACAATGATTGGCAATGATTCTATGATGACTCACCTTTTGTAGTACTGTGGTTTCATTTATTTTTCATGAATTGTAAGTTTGTTTATAATTGTTTTTGAGTGAATTTGTCAAAGTTTTCTTACAAGCACATGGAAAACTTATTCTTTGTTGAACATTTCGTGAAGTTTTATTTTCCACATTGTTCTTGTTTATGATTATAATCTTTCTTAACTACCAAATTTTCACAAGGGATTTTTTTTTAGAATTTTCAGGCGCGGATCCAGAGGGGGGGTTCCGGGGGTTGGAACCCCCCCTTTTTTTTGGACGATCAATGCATTTGAATGGGGACATATAGTTGGAACCCCCCCTTTGTCCTGGGTTAGGAACCCCCCTTTTAAAATGGCTGGATCCGCCCCTGAATTTTCATGTGAAAAATGAACATTTCAAGAACTTTTTCCTCTTCATTTAACAGTGTCATAATACAAATTTAGAAAAAAATATCTTAAAGAATCTTTAATGCATACAGATAGATAGTTATGAGGTTAAATTCAAATCAAGTGCATTTCTGGAAAATTCAATTGCTTTGCCTAATGATCTCGGTTGAGAAAATCTGATGTTGAGTGATGGTATCCATGGCATTGCCCAGGGTGCTGTTTTCATTGTGAAGGTACAAATGTTTGTTGTGAACAGAGGTAGCAATGGAGAAATATCAGTCAGCCATCTTCCTATCCTCCTTCAAAGATTAAAGAATACAAAATTTAAATTAACAATCCTCAAAAATTGTAACCACATAAAATAATTTTAAAGTCATATGAAACAAGTGAAAGAATGCATACATATATCATAAACTTAGTCTTTGTGCACGATTTTATCATCTTTTACACAAACATATCGTATACTTGTCAATTTTTTTTTCCCTGCTGTTATGATGTGAAAATATGGCAGTTATATTATTGTTGTGTTTTGAAGCCGTAGTTTACTAATTGTCACCTTATAGTAAACAATCAATAAAGAAGCATGAATATTGAGCATGTGAATAACATAAAAAAGCTGATAAAAGTTTATTTCAATGACAGGTCCATGCCTTTTGCGATCACCAGATTTTTACGAGAAAGGTCACTTGCATACAGAAAATATGTCGGCGAATTGCTTCCTAAAAAAAAAGTAAACTTCTTCTAAATGTGGAAAAATTAAAGAACTTTCTTCAGAAAAAAGTATATGTACATAAGTTTTATAATGAAAACCATCCATTTAGTTATAAAAAACATATGCATAATTTTTTTTAATTTGAGGTCTCATATGTTTTTAAGATCAAAATGTTACAATGAACTTTTAAATCATTACCTAAAAGAAATATAAAAATATAAAGGAAGAGAGACATCAACACTAAACATGACATTTGAAATGTATAGGAAAAAGCATCCATATAAAAGTATTCAATTTTTAATTGAGTCATAAAGTGACAGTCTTTCTAAGAATCCGGCAATCCAGAAAAATTTCAAAATATGGCAGATAAAAACCATCCAAACTAACCAGCTAATTATAAAGTTGTCCTCATTGTTAGAAATGGAAGGAATTTCATTTATGCATGGTTGGTTTCAAGTAATATCTAGATAACTTTTGATTAGAATTATAGCAAATTACAGAGTTATCTCCCATTAGTTGATTGTTTTTGGTGCATTTTTACCAAATTATATCTTGAAATACCAGAATGAATGTTGTATTTGTGCACCTTCTACATTCTGAACATAAATTAATGTAAACTTGTGTGCAAGTTTTTGTTTGGCATGTTTATACCACTGCTTGATTTTTAGGCAGATTATCTCTTAAATCCTTAAATACTTATATTTATCATTTCTTTAAATCTTTAATATTTTATAACAAAGAAAGGAGTAACCATACCTTCTGAATGATGTTATCCATCTTCCTAGTTCCATTCCACATAAAGGTGATTTTTTATCACAACAAACATACAGGTTTACTGTATGGTCCCAGTGACCACAGGTAGTGTCCTTTGTACCAGGACAGGATAAGGACATGTCCAACTCGACCTTAGAAAATGATTGCAATTCTTAAAAATATAAAGTTTTTATTTATTTTTATAACTTAATTTACTATCATCTGCTCATATTCTTTTCATCATCTTTAATTATAATTTAGACTAGAACAATCATTTATCTTTTAAGGGAATTAGAATTTAACCTCAAAACTTTGAAGGATAGATTGGAAAGCAGATCAACCATTTAACTCTCAGGCAGATTAAGTTTTTTTTCTCTAAAATAATATTTTGATTATTGATTATGAAGATATAACAAATAGTTTGATCACATAGATTTTCGTCATTAATTTACTGTTAAGTTCTTTCAATATTTTTTGCTCTTTGAATGACAAAAAAAAATTTGCTTGAATGGTATGACAAAAAAAATCAGGACCCCTTTAAAAGTTTAATGGTTGTTCTCTAATGTCTATTTTTGATGGAAATTTATTAGACATAAAACAAAAACTGAGGCAAACTTAAGTAAGAGAACCAATATAAAAAAATTCAGCAATTTTTCTATTTGTAAAGGGGCATAACTCCAAAAAACTTAAAATAAAATACAGTTTTCATTTCAGTTTAAGAATTGTATGTCTAAAAGTATCAGAGAATTCAAAGTAACTCCGATGTAAGCTTCAACCAAAGTCAGTGAATAAATAAGTTAACATTAATAGGATGACCTATGTTTATTAAAAGTCAGCCGACTTGCAAAGACATGTTAACACAGTAAGGTTTACATGTAAAACTATAGATCAATTTGCGCTCTCATTGAAATAACTAAAAAATGAATGTAGGTCACCCAGAACCATTTATTATAAATTAATAAACAAATAAATATCAGTATTAAATTGATTACCTTTCAGCTCAGGCAATGATACATTCACAACAACACCCTGACTCCCATGCATGACTTTATCTTTAAAAATCTCAACAACCTTTTCTGCAGCATTCAATTTATTGTTTAAATTAACCTCATAATCAAACCTGGAAGCAAAATTCAAATATTAAGCCACAAACAATTTTTCACCATGTTTATGCCCCTACAACAATAGTAGAGGAGCATTATGTTTTCTGGTCTGTGCGTCCATTTGTTTGTCTGTTCGTCTGTTTGTTTGTTCTTCCGTCTGTCAAGCTTCTGGTTAAAGTTTTTGGTCAAGGTAGTTTTTGATGAAGTTGAAGTCCGACTTCAAAACTTGAAACTTAGTACACATGTTCCCAGTGATATGATCTTTCTAATTTTAATGCCAAATAAGAGTTTTTAACCCAATTTCATGGTCCACTGAACATAGAAAATGATAGTGCAAGTGAGGCATCCATCCGTATATTGTGGGCATTCTTGTTCAACATGTCCTGAAACATACTTTATGCAGCAACTGACATTCTATTCTAAAAGAATAATTTTAAAGTTCTTTGAATTTAACTGCATACCTTAATGCAGTATACAATAAAGGTCAAGGTGAATATTCATAACTATCTTAAGACATTCTATTAAGTTCAATGACTAATCCAGTTTTAAGTTGGATTTACATAAAGAAAGCATTTCAAAGATGCAATCCTCTTCTGTAAAAAAATAACAGTTGTTTTGATTTTTCTGATGCATATAGATTCTACCCCTGAATCGACTGTGATATGATATTTCTCCACTGGAGACCATTAAATTTTCAAAGTTAAAATGCAAGCTCGACAAGCAATTTAAATATTGAAAATTTAACTATCAACAGTGTGGAAATATCTTATTGCACAAGATTAGGTGGTTGAATCTGTATCTCTGGTGATTTTAAGGTGATATGCAGGAAAAAGGGTAAATCTGGTAATTGTTAGATAAATGTAACTTCTTATCTAGTAGTATAAAAGAACAGAGTTCAAATGTCCTCTGCTTTGCACATACATGTATTTATCTTTCAACGGACAATTTTGTTCTTTAAAACTTTTTGCAAATACTTTAGAGAAATGAAGGCTTGAGAGTAAATATAATGCAATTTCCAATACAATGAATATTTCAAAGGAGCATTATTCTTTTAAAAAATATTTGATTGGCACTGATTTTTTAAGCTTTTCCAAAAACATTGTTTATATAAACCTTTGATATGAATTTGAAAAACATCTTGCAAAAAGTTTTACACACAGTACAATAATCAGTACCATTTATCAAACAATATCTATTTGTACATACCATTGAGCTTGCCAAACTAAAAAGTTCATAGATGGATACAAGAACCAACCAATTTCTGCCAATTTACCATATCTATTTATAGCCATGAAGAAGTTAGATGTAGGAGTATTCTGGAATGTTATATTCATTTGACCATTCCTGAAAGTAAAATTATAGTTTTATCAACTTGCTGTTTTTGTATTGGCCCTGTTATAGATTCGAGGAAAGCTGTAATGGACACGAGACTCGAGACATGAAGCTATTAACAAATTATGAAACAGAAGAATAAGGAAGATTTAGGCTGATTTTAATAAACTGCTGACACAGAGATATGTCTCACTTTATTGTTATCAGGTTATATTGATACAGTAGTAAAATGCAAATAGAGAAAATAAAATAGCAATACTTAAACATGTAAAGTTATGCAAAATATTCAATGAACCAAAACTGAAGGTACAGGGCCAAACAATCTCCATAGAAATGAGATATGCTAATGCATATGCTAAACACATATGCATACCAAATATAATTGACCTACCAATAGTGGTTCCTCATAAACTCCTAATACATAGAAACTAATAAAAAGTTTCAAAGTCAATAATGAACTGTCACACAGAGATATGTCTCCCCCTTTTTTTTTATATTGATAGTAAAATGCAAATATTGAATTAAAATAGCAATACTTTAACATATACAATCATGCAAAATATTCCAATAAACCATGACTGAGGAGCAGGCCAAACAATTTCCATGCAAAAAAGATGTTCCAGTGCTTATACAACTGCATTCCAAATATCACTGACCTACCACTAGTGGGACCCAAAAAACTGTCCTATTAATTAAAAACTATTCCATTGTTGACTGCAATACTGGCACTGCAACCATAGCTGCCATAAACAGCATACCTATGTCTTGCTTTTCTTTTCTGTAAAGTGATAAAAAACCAACTGCAATTTCAGAGTAAAAAGGTTTTTTAAGTCTGCAAAAAGACAACAGATGGCAGATTCAATGCTGAAAACAATAGCTCACAGCTAAAAATGACTATCAGTGTGTTATCAATGTTCAAATAGGTATTTTATACATTAATTTAAAAAACTCACTGTGTAAAAATATCAGAATACTCAACAAAAGTAGCTGGTATGGATAGCTGAGTCTTACAATCTGTTCCTTTGCATTCCATATCCTGTACTGTTTGTCCTTTGCTCGCCACTACAACAACACCAACAGCGCCAGATTTCTCCATCATTAAAACCTAAAATACAGTACACCAAATTAAATTTTGCTACAAGATAGTACGGTAGTGATATTTTTAGAAAAACTAATCCACAATTCCCTTTAACATGTTTAATTTATAGAAGTTTAAAAAAAATAAAGTAAAGTATAATATGATTCCAAAAAAAACTTTGCTGACACGAGAAATGCATTCCCTCTGTGAATGCATTCCCACCAATGTGTGACTCTTTTTTATTTTTCAAAAGACAACTTTCGAGTTCGATGCATTTCCGTCAAAAACTCTGGTTTTTACTGAACATCATTCATGTGTTTATGGGCAAGGTCACTTCCATTCCAATGTTGAGCGAGTGGTTGGAAAATTATAATACTATATTGCACGATTTATTCGGCAAACTAAATTCTCATAATTGACAATCAGCACTGCTGTCATTAGGGAATTGAGCTTAAGTACCTACAAAACAAAAAATATTTCTAGTTTATCCTGCACAATGACGATCACTTAGATACTTGATGAACGTTGATAGTGAAGGGATACAGGCGACCCCCTCTATCTGGTAAATGACGTCGCAAAGTTGCGCTTAATTGACGAGTATTTTCCAGTGACGGATGAACTTGAAAGTGGTCTATTGGATACCAATTTTAATAAGAAGGCCTTTACAAGTTGTCATGAGTCAGTTTAAAATGAAAGAAAAATAATCACTGATTCTGTTGGACATGTTTGGTACAAACTAAAATTACTGATTAATTGGGTACATAATTAACCACAATAACTTATTGGTAAAAACAAAAATACCTGTTCTTTGGGTACAAAAGGATTAAAATTACAAACAACAGGTATTGATTCTTTGCAAACAAACCCCAACAATTGACCCTCTAGCATAGGTGAAAATTTTTTATCCAGAAATTTTTGTATATGGCTAATTGCAGTATTACAGAACTTATATACTAATATACAAACTTTTTTAAAATATGAACATCCTTCGCTAGATACAACAGCAACTGAATGATTGACAGCTGAATATATATTACAACCATCTTCTGCAACTACCATTTGGACTGTCTTATTACCAAATATACTTGCAGGATTTGGTAACCAGTCAAAGCGGGCATCTAATCTTTTTAAAACAACTGGATAGTTTGTACCTGTACAATCATATAAAATAAAATATAAGGCTAAGAAAAGCAACAATCCCCTTAGACAATACATATATGTCAATTCAGGAACATTGAGCAATTTGTACATTTTGTCAAAAATCTAAATTCTCTGAAGACCCATTATTGTGTTTCGACACACTAATGTGATGACATGTTAATTGGTTCTGTGGCTATGTATATGTAAGAGATATGTATTATTCCTGTACACTTTCATCAAGAAGAACCTTAAGCAAACAAATTCTTATTGAAAAACATAATGATACAAAATGCATGAAATGTATGAGCCTAAAATTGGTCCCCAAGATGGTGGTAATTTTAGCAAATCTTGCAGACAAATTAAACCAAAGCAGGGATTCTCATATCAACTTAAGGAATACAAAGTAAGGAATGTCGAAATGATGAAACCATTTAAAATAGAGGGAGTGAACATTTATGTTAAGGAAAAGAGGATATCATGTAATGAATTGATTTATGTCACACACTTGACCACAAGAAAAAATCAGCACTTTTATTACTAAAATTTTACTTAAGTTATTTAGGGAGGGTAAGTAAGTAAACTAACTAATAGTGATAGGTATGGGCTGGAATTACAGAATAGAGTATAATAATTGATGAGTACAAAAATGTCTAAACATTTGCTAAACAATATAAAAGAAAAGGGAAATATGGGCAAAAAAAAGAATATGTAATAAAGGGCTTACAAATAAAGAATTAAAGGATAAAAAGCAAAATAATATAAAGAATACAGAAATTGATATAAATATTTATAGAATACAGAAATGAAGGAGCCCAAATTTAAACCTTCAAAGTGGCAAATCCCTGTTAACAGTATATAATACCTTTGAATGATGATGTTTGTATTACAACTTGATCTAGACCACATAGATGATCTACACATTCCCACTGTTGCAGAACTGATGGAATCCAGTTACCCAATTTAGAATCTGGTAATACAGAAAAGTGCATCCTGTCCATGAGAGAAAGGAATCCCTTCTTTGTTAATCTGCAATATAATTGATAGATAAGGGCAAACAAATAGCCATGTATAAGGCAGCAACCATTTGATTTTCTGGGGGGGCTATGTTTTTTTTTTCTGGACAAATTTTTTTTTTCGCCATGAAAAACAATCTATTTTTTTCGTGACAAGTTGAAAACAATTTTTTTCTTTCAATTTTAGCATTACATATAGTGGCAGCTGAGGGTGAAACAAACAATTTTTTTTCTCAGAATCAAGAACAAATTATTTTTTTCTCCAAAAACTGGAAACAAACTTTTTTTTCCAAAAAAAGTCCCGAGGGCTGATATTGGTTGAGTGGTGATGCAGCATGCAATACGGATTTTGCCATGTATTATTAAGTTTATAATATATTTTCACAGAATCAGATTCATGCAATATCCGTTGTTTTTTTTTTAATCGTCCGAAAATATAAGCAAGAAAAGAACATTATGATTTTCCTGTATTTTTTCAGCTGCCTTTTTTTACAGTTTTTTTTTAGCCATTCCTACATCTTCCATGATCTTATTGTATTTACACATGATTTATATTTTTTTTTTATATAAATCTCTAGTAAAGTTACCGGGTAATAATTTTTTGAAAAATATTGATTTTAGTTGAAATAATATTAGGACATTTTTTTAGTTGGAACAGCAACTGGACGTCAAAGATCAAACGTTGACGTCATTCGTTTTATGACGTCACGCCAGGTATGCAATACAGGGTTTACTATGTGATACGGGGTATGCGATACAGGTTTAGCTATGCGATACAGGGTACATGTAGGTACATGTAGGTGATACAGACTGGAAAAAGAACCTTTATTAGATATACAAAATTGCTGTATTTTGTACTTAATATGTGATAAATAATAGTTATAGATACAAAATTGGCAATAACATATAAATACATACTTAGGTATAAATTTTTCATCATCTGGGAGTTTCCAAATAGCAAAGAAAGAACTTTATAACAAAGGAATGAAAGCATATTTCAAATTAAGAAAGACCTTTTCAGTGGAAAGCCCAAAACCTAGTACTTTATTACACATCTATAACCATACAATCCGACCAATCTTGTTGTATGGATCTGAAATTTGGGGTTATATACCACATAAGAAACAAATACATTTGGATAACTTTATACATGTATCAAAAGAAACTGATTATCTTGTACTAGAGAAAATTCATACTAAGTTTTGTAAATTTTCACTTGGAGTTAATATAAAAACATCAAATATGGCATGTAGAGGAGAACTAGGTTCACTCCCTACACTGTATTATGTAATAATGAATATGGTAAAATATTGGATCTATCTTATGAAAGATATTGAACCTTCAAATATTATTCTAAGGGAAGCCATAAATCTATCCCATTCTATATATGGACAAACATAACCAGGAATCTTGGATAGGAAGCATTAAACATACTAGTATATTTAAATTTCTAGGCTTAGAATATCTATTTGTTAACCAGTCAAGCTTTAAACAAAACCATATTCTAAAAAAAATAAAAACATCTTTAACTATTTTAAAAATTTAAAGAAAGCTGGTTAGCTAGTTTAGAAAGCAATTCTGGGAAGTGTACTAATTTACAATCTGGCAATAAATTAAGAACTTACAGAAAATTTTAAAATATTTTTATGTTTGAACCATATTTAAAAATGAATTCAAAAAAAGACAGGAAAATAATCACAAGATTTAGAACTAGCTGTCATGATCTTGAAATCGAAAGAGGGAGGTATATTGGAATTAAAGCTGAAGACAGAAAGTGTAAGCTATGTAAGAACGCACTTGAAGACGAACTACATTTTCTTTTAAAATGTCCTGTTCTAAAAGATACTCGATCTCAACATCTATCTAATTTAAATTCTAAATTCAAAAATTTTTCAAGATTATCTGATGAAATGAAATTTGTTTGGAGATTTGTTTGTTACTTCAAACTTATCTAATTTATTGCACTCCCTTTTTGAAGAACGAAAGAAAATTATAGAAAATATTGTTGTTTGAAAAAACTAAAAAATAAAAGAAAAATATATATATATATATATATATATATATATATAGGAAATAAAATTGATCAGGAGTTGTCTCCCATAGACCTAGAACTATCCTAAAGATTTATGTAATTTCTCCAGGTCACAGTGGCACCCATTACAACTATGTTTTGTCAATAACTTGGTTTATATCAGGTTAATTAGTGTAAATGTGTATTCATGTGGTTTTTTGTTTAAATGTACTTTAATCATTCTAATCATTTTCTGTGCTTTATTTTGTAATTCATTTGATTGTATAGCTCAAATTTTGGGCACCATGATTGGTTAATAAAATTATCTATCTATCTATCTATAAATATGTTTTTGTACTTGTTTTATAGTCTGATAGTTCTGAACTTCTGACAAACATATTAAAAACATAATAAATACCTTCCTTTGAATTTATTTAACACGGTTTTAATCCTACTTTTCATCCATAAGGCACCATATGTTTCATTTAAAGTTGCTGTTTTTGGTACAAAAATAAAATGTGTATTGTTTATGGATTCATCTGCTAATGGTGATAGCGAAGAATCTGTGTTCCACATGGATTCTAAAAATCCGGAATTTGGATCAAACACATGAATTATAATTGAGTAATTTTTGCAGTTTAAACAAGGAAATACAACTTTCTGATCTAATCCCCATATTGTGAAAGAAGGAGCTGTATTTCCTGGATTAAACTGAATTACTTCTCCGTCTTTCAAAACATTATTGGTATTCAAATTCTTTCTGCCGATTGTATTCTTGAAAGAGATTATGTTTCTCGGTCGAATTATATTGTTATATTTTTTCGAAACAAATTCAGAAGCGTCAAATTCATATGAAAATTTCAATTTCTCAATCACTGGATCATGAACAGTTGGTTTCCCGTAGATTAAAGCTATTTTGAAAACTAAAAATCCAACAAATATTTGTTGCATGTCTACCATTTTCTTATCATGTGACTTATCAAAAAAAAAAAAAGTGTATATCTAAAGTCCGCAAAAAGAGAGATAAGTAGAAGAAATCACGACGCCCATGAACTTCATGATTACAAATTATGATATTACTGTATGCATATCAGGGGCGGATCCAGCCATTTTAAAAAGGGGGGTTCCTAACCCATGACAAATGGGGGGGGGGGGTCCAATTACATGTCCCCATTCAAATGCATTGATCGCCCCAAAAAAGGGGGTTCTAACCCCCGGAACCCCCCTCTGGATCCGCGCCTGCATATATGATTTGCATTGATTTTATCGATTACAGCAGAGACATATAAGTATGCTTCTGGGTACAGTGTAAAAAATAAAACAAACAACAAAAACATTTATTATGGTCTTCAAAGGTCAAAATTGTTTTTAATGTCATTGTGCTGCGTTTGTGTAATTAAATCATTTATGTTACTCTTCTTATGATATCCAGTTATCCATCAGATTTTTGATGATTACTATAACTGCTGCGCATCGCGAAATCGCGGGCATATACAGCTTGTGAACTGTTATAGGATGATTTTTTGTAAAAGATATTATTATGTATGGAGAATTTCATAAAAGGTATCAAAAGCCCTCTCCAAGTTTTTTTCAAAGTCCGATATTTGTTTCCTTTCTTTTTAATTCAATTATTTTCGTGTTTCTGGCCTCAGACCACAAATAGTCTTCTCCTTTGCTACAATGCATCATTTGGTAAAAGTCAAATCAAATTAAAAATTTGCACCGTTTCAAACATCAAATAAATGTAACTGCTTATATATAGACCATTATAAGTCAAATAAGATATGCTTCAAGAACAATCCATCAGTGCTTTTGTCTTTTGAGAGCCTTACTAACATGCCAATGGTAGGATATGAATCTTGTATAAATGACTAAGACCGACTAAGGCTAATTTGAGGGGTGGTCGGAGGGGTCCTGATCCCGATATCCCGAGATGCATAATTTAAAGAAATTCATATCCCGAAATCCCGAAATCGAAAAATATATCCCCGGATTCCGTAAGGATCAATCCCCAAATTCCGAGCTTCAAAACACCCGATCCCGACGCCCCGAAAAAGGTCATACCTCCCTCTAATCTCTACTTTACTTTCATTTTTGCCAAATCACTATTTTCACTTTCAATAATAAATTGTAATGCCCCATCTAGTAATGGCACGCCGTTTTTATATTTATTCAAATTTGAAGATATCTTATTTATTTAACAATATTAAGTATTAAGATATCTTATTAAGTATTAAGATATCTTATTAAGTATTAAGATATCTTATTAAGTATTAAGATATCTTTAATTTTTATAAGATATCTTATTTAATTTGAAAGTAAATAAGATATCTCTATTAGTTTATAAGATATCTCTATTAGTTTATAAGATATCTGTATAAGTTAATAGAGATATCTTATAAACTAATAGAGATATCTCATTAACTTATGGAGATATCTTATATATTAAATAAGATATCTTTATAACCAATTGAATAAGATATCTCTATAAGTTAATAAGATATCTCTAAGAGTTTATAAGATATCTCTATTAGTTTATAAGATATATCTATTAGTTTATAAGATATCTCTATAAGTTAATAAGATATCTCTATAAGTTAATAAGATATCTCTAAAAGTTTATAAGATATCTCTATTAGTTTATAAGATATCTCTATAAGTCAATAAGATATCTCTATTAATTAATAAGATATCTTAAAAAGTATATAAGATATCTTACTTCTTTATAAAGATATCTTTTAAATACATACTTTATAAGATATCTTATTAATTAATAGAGATATCTTATAAACTAATAGAGATATCTTATTAATTAATAGGGATATCTTATAAACTAATAGAGATATCTTTTTAACTTATGGAGATATCTTATTAAGTAAATAAGATATCTCTATTATAAACTATATAAAAGATATCTTATATAGTTAATAAGATATCTTATAAATTAATAGAGATATCTTATATTTTAAATAAGATATCTTATATATTTAATAAGATATCTTTACAAACATTTTAATAAGATATCTTATTTAATATATAAGATATCTTATTTAATAAATCAGATATCTCAATTAATACATAAGATATCTCATTTTGTTATTAAGATATCTCAATTAGTTTATAAGATATCTTATTTAACTAAATAAGATATCTCGAAATTGAATAAATATAATAACGGCGTGCCATATCTAGTCTGTGCATCCGCGCGTTCGTTCGTTCCGTGAGGCCCCTCATGGGGGGGTCCTAGTAATCACATAATCACCATTTTTTTGCCAATATAATCACATAATCATTAAATATTTGCTTATCTTTAGTAATCAAATAATCATAAACTAAAAATACAGTCCTAGGTAATCAAATAATCATGAAATATTTGGCTTAATAATCAAATAATCATTAAAAAAACGGCCAAGTAATCACATAATCAAAAACCCCATGAGGGCCCTCTTCCGTCGTCCGTCTGTCCCGCTTCAAGTTAAAGTTTTTGGTCGAGGTAGTTTTAGATGATGTTGAGCATGTTTAACTTATTTTAATATATATGCAAGTGATATGACCCCTTAAATAGTAAACATTTCAAAGAAAACAGTAGACAGAATCAGGGACTTTCTATACTAACACAGAAAGTCCCTGACAGAATACAGAGAGTCTCTATATGATATTAAAGTAGTATAATCGTAGTTTACATGTAGATAAACGCGAACAATAGTTGTCCTCTCTAAGGAGGTATAATAGTTGTGGTTCTTGCCAGTGGCGTAGCTGGGTCATTTTTACGTGTACGCCCGAACCTTGGCGAGGGATATGACAGATGCCACCCGCTCAATGTTAAAGCACATGCTGGTAGTTGGTTCGAAAGGGACTAAGCCCCCGAAAACTATCGAGAATGAGATACCATAATGATTCTTGTCAGTAAAAACCATTGATAGCAACATACTTTTGAATCTAAATGGTTAATTTGTTTTGGTTAAATTTTGTAATATGTTAACGTATTCATCGTATTAAACTGGAAGCTAGCCTAATGGTGATTGGTTTTAGAGAAAACGTCCAAACCAATATTACTTCTAAATAAGTTTAAAGGGTGACGTGAGTGAGCATACAATCGACAAAAGAACCTTTTAATAAACACTAAAAAAATAATTCTAAGAGGTGCAATATTTAAAATGTTCTGGAACACCTAGGATTTTTTTCCCACAAAAAGTGAATCAATTTATCATTCCTTTAAAGGGATTTAAAAAAAATCCAAAATTTTCTTTTTATACTTTCTTCTTGATCTGGGATATTTCACGACAATCTATGAAGGTTTATAAATTGAGCATGTAAAACAATTAATTGCGTAAAGAAGAGTCCGGCTATCTTTCTATCAGAAAAGAACAGAAAAATGAACGAAAACAAATGATTTCAAAATTTTAGCTTTAGACATTAGTCATCGAATAAGCTTCTTCGGCATGCATTTTTATAAAATTCGATGAAGGTTCGACAAGTAGTTAATGTAATTGAGAAATAACAAAATGTAAGCCCAAACTGCGACCACTTATTAATTACAGAAAGAAATACATTTTGTCCTTAAGATACGGGAAAATTAAAGGTATACTTGCATTATTATTATTGCTCTGAATACTCTTTTATCATAAAAAGTTTCTGTCCAACTCTCGTAAAATTTCACGGAGAGTCATTCAAAAGACTTTATGCACATTCGGAACCAAAATATCGACGCCGCTTTGTCTCGCTTTTGGGACATAAATCACAGGCTCGACAAAAATACAAACAGCATATCGAATCTGAGCAGGTAGTGAATTGCTTTAACTATAAGAAAAGTACGTAGAATTCATAGTAGATTCAAACTTTTACAAAAGATTCGAACACATATATTAAATGTTCTATTTTAGAAAATTTAGTCCCTTTTTATTCAAAATTACAATCCATTGAAAAAAGAAGCACAAGTCTGATGTGCATTTGACCAGTTTTTCTTATTCTATGTCGAAGATTTGTTTTATTTTCAAAATTTAAGTGTACGCCCGGGCGTTTTGACGTAAACGTAGCTACGCGCATGCTTGCGATCTTTACACCATGAAATGAAACGCGAAAAATAATTGTCCTATCTAAGGAGGTATAATAATTGTTATTTTTGCTATCTAAACACCATGATATGGAGAACGCTCTGAATGGCTTATTTATTTTTCATTTTTGTTATCTATCATACGATTGTTTTTTTTTAAATGTGTCACATGCTTTACTTATTTTAATATATATGCAACTGGTGTGACCCCTTAAATAGTAAATTGAAAGAAAACAGTAGACAGAATACATAGTCTCTATATATTAAAGTAGTATAATTGTAGTTTACATGTAGATAAACGCGAAAAATAATTGTCCTCTTTAAGGAGGTATAATAGTTCTGGTTCTTGCGATCTAAACACCATGATATGGAGAACGATTTGATTGGCTTATTTATTTTTCATTTTTTTTTGTTATCTATCATACGATTGGTTGTGTTTGTGCATGTTTCAAACCGGAAGTCTTAACTATGACTAAAAGTCAGTCTGATGACGGAATCATATCCGGACTCCCTTTTTGTCGTTTTTCTCCCAAAATAACTCAATCTGAATGATCATAAGAATGGATGACAAATGCGACTATGCATGTTACCTATAGGACACAGAGACATGATGATTGATTTATTGTGGAAGGAAGAGAAACGACACACAAAATGAGGTCTTCTCGTTTAATAGTATAGAAGATATCAACCCAGATAGCAATACTTTGTTGGGCCAACATTGGTGATTGGTTGGCACAGTTGGTAAATAGTTGGCGTTGGCAGCACAACAAGAAACCGACGTTGGCCCAACAAAACTCAGCCAACAGTTATTTTGACACTATTGGCCCCTTGTTGGCCCAACAAAACCCAGCCAACAGTTATTTTGACACTATTGGCCCCCTGTTGGCCCAACGACTTTCCACCAACTGTCATTTTGGTGTTATTGGCCCAATGTTGGCCCAACATTTTCCTACCAACTGTTATTTTTAAAGTAGCTTGCCCAACGATATTTGACTTACGTTATCCATTGGTTCAGTGTAAGATTTTCTGACTGAAACTACTGAACCAATTTTATTCGAACTTTATTTGAATGATTCTATGTTATCATAGACACTATAGATTGTGTTTGAAGGGCATTGAGGACTTAGTAAAAAATCAAATAATAAAGTCTTCCCAAATAGGGCTATTTTAAACCGTCTGTGCCAAGAGCTAGAAAATTCTTAGTATTTTGAATAATTCAAAAGTTTTTAAAACAGTATATTTATAAAAAAACAAGTGTGGACACAGATGAGTGTGGATAGTATGTTTGGATGTTTGACAGTGTCTTATGACAAAAGGAGTTCTATGTTTTTCCTTTATGGTGTTATTTTTTTGTCTATCTGATGAGTTAAGCCTTTTTTAACTGATTTTTATAGTTCGTTCTTATGTTGTACTGTTATACCACTGTCCAAGGTTAGGGGGAGGCTTGGGATCCCACTAACATGTTTAACCCCGCCACATTATTTTTGTATGTTCCTGTCCCCAGTCAGGAGCCTGTAATTCAGTGGTTGTCGTTTGTTTTAAAAAAAATAACCATATCATTGATATTTCATGACAATATTGAAATATGAGCCAACATTGTGCCAACAATATGCCAACGTATTAAGTTCTTATCTCCCCATATTATACCACAGATTTTTATTTTTTTTTTAGATATTATTTCAAAGTGCAAACCAAAAAATGTGCTCTTCATTCTCTTTATCTAATATTTTCAAATCTGTGTAGTCATTTAAATGTATTTATCTTAATGATTGAATAATTTTATGCACAAACAAAAAATACTTAAAACCAGCCCAAAAAAACAAATAGAATTTGAATATAGTTTCTGCAAGTTGTTAAACTAATCAACTGAACTCAGCTGCTCATTTGACACGAGTGTAATATCACACTCTCCACATGACAGCCGATATTGACCTGCCAATATAAGATACATTAATTATTATATATTAGAGATAAATTTTTCTTAATACATAACATGAAATGCATGAATAACATGTTTGACAGACTGAAGCCATCGTTGGCATACTGCTGTTCGACCAACATTGGTCCAACATAATTTTAAAACTAGACGACGTTGGTAGACTGTTGGCAAATGGTCGACATTGTTGGCAGATTGTTGGCAAATAGTTAACCTTGTTGCCATACTGATGTTGGGCCAACAAAGACCCAACATGTTGGGCCAACAAAGACCCAACATGTTGGGCCAACTGAGGGCCGATGAGCAAAATGACGTTGGCCCAACATAGTTTTCCAACATTGGCCCAACAATGTTGCCAACGGAACGCCAATATTGGCCCAACACATGTTTGCTATCTGGGAAGGGTTTAATAGTATAGATATCAAGGATTTGTATAGTTAGATCTTACTTACTATACACATCCTTGGTTATATAATATGTTTTGGAACATTTAGAAAATATGTATAACAGGCAATACAAGTTATAACTAGTTGACTTTTTTTTATTTTACCCAGTTGATAGTTTTACGATCGATACTTTTAAAATCAACGTCTAGTAGGGACGCCATCAAAAGTTCAATGTAGGATAAAAAAAAAAAAAAAAATTCACACGGCAGTTTTTTCACTCCCATCTACACCCCCTCTGCATTTAATTTGGAAAAAATGATTGACCAATAAGGATAAATATAAAATCGATGTCAATTAAACAGGACGTCTCATTGGGGGTTCCGATCCCGGATTCCGCTTACTGTTTTGTCAGATTCCCGTATACCGCCTACACTATGTACGTAAGCAATTCTCTTTTTTTTATTTGGTCATTTCCCGGGTCCCGCTAGACCTCATTTCCCGTTTTCACGACACAATAATTTGACTTTCAGGACTAGCTATAGGATGTATGATATCATTGCATGCATGACTAGCTATAGGATGTATGATATCATTGCATGCATGACTAGCTATAGGATGTATGATATCATGGCATGCATGGGCGATAATTGTATGATATCATGGCATGCATGGGGGATAATTGTACGATATCATGGCACTCATGGGCGATAATTGTATGATATCATGGCATGCATGGGTGATAATTTAAATTGTCTAACCTCCACAACCTCAGAGTCCACACTAACTAACGGCTTGCTGACTATAGAGACACGTTTCCATTGTTGTGTGTTGTATTTTGACTTCTGACATCATTTGTGCATGGCTTTGTATTGAGTTGCCACCTACACGGACGGTCGTCACTCGGCTAACCGAGAGATTAGTCTGTTAATCTAGTAGTAAACGCGACAGGAAATTTTTTATCATTATCATGCTCGAAACTAAGTTAATTTTATATATTTATACATATATATATATATATCAGTCTAAAAATTTGCACAACGGTACTGGTATAAGATGTTATTATACGAAAATGTTGTTATTAAATCGTGTTGACAAATATTTCGGCTCAACAAATGGCCTTTTTCAAGTGTCACAAGTTATAACAATACTGAAATATATATCAGATTTTCTCCAATAATCTGGTAAAATAAAATAAGATCTAAGACCTTAACGTGGGACATTTTAAAATGAAATTCCACTCATCTTCAATATCATTTTTACAAAAACTACAGTCTTTTACTTCTTGGAATTGCAGAATATTAAGTGATACTGTAAACAAACATTTTGAACCAAATATGTATCACTTAAAGATTTAACTAAATCATCCAATCTGCTATTTAAAATCTTGCATCAGACAATCAAACAGGCGTTGTTTAATTATCAAGCGAAACGTGAAAAAGCGAGAGTATTTTATTGTTACATGAAAATTGATATGCCATTCGTTGAGCCGAAATATTTGCAATTATTGTATAATTTATATCATCTGTTCAGTTTTTCCATCTTTGTGCGATGATATTCAACACTTTTTAGTGTTTTGTTTTCCATCTATTTATCGGTATTGTTACACAATCTTTTAGACTCATATATATATATACATGTATATATAAAGCGGCGATTTGAAATTAGCTTCGGTAAACACTTTTACATCTCAAATAAAATCTCAAAAAGAAGCATTCATTTTTAATATAATTAATAATTCGTGTGTAAGTGGATAGAAATCTATATAATCATAAAAGTCATCAATACATCACATGTATATTTGAAAATAAAACTGCTAGGATATTTTGTAAATCTTTTTTTGTATTTTTTTGTCGGACCAACAAGAGCGAATTAGTAATGTATCTACACAGGAAATTAACCTCTTGTTTATTGTTACATACATTTCCTCTGTATTATATTAATATTAACGAATACAAAATAATATCTGACATTTGCTAGCTTTTGTTGACAATAAACCTTCCGAATACTGATCACTGCTAAACAATAACAATGGGAGATGATGTTTGAAAAAAAATGATGAGACAATATAAGTAAATGTCTAACAAACATTTGTTTATTTTTTTCTGTCGTTTAAAATCTAGCTGAACACTTACAATGCCGTGGATTCATATTTTTAATATACTAATTCTAGTGAATTTTCAGTATGGAAATGGACAAAGATTTGTCAGTCAATCCTGTAAGATCTTTTATGATATTTCTCCTACAAGTGTAATCTGTGATGTGACCAGTGGAGATACATGGTGCCTGGACAGTTTTCGTGAACTTATGAACGGTAAAAAGAAGTCTTACTTAGGAGACGATCAATTTACATTGGAAATAGAATGTCATGGTGGTGGAAATATAAGTATAAGGCAACCAATTAAATTACCGGGAATGACATCATTAACCGTAAGGAACTGTTATATTACCGATTATTATGATTATGATTTTTCACAAGAAGTTTCGTCGATCGAGTCGGTACTGCAAAATTTGAAATTTACCAACTGCAAAATAGAATACAGAAGCTTAGTTTTTATGAACCACGTTCAGAAAAATTCTAGAAAGTTACTGGCATATGAGAAATGTCAAATATCTAATACTTTACGTACTTTTATTTTTCAAAATAGTTCTATCGATTATTACCCGAAACGGCGACCTAAATATACCAGAAAAGAATTGAAATTGAAATCGGATTATCATAATGAACTGAGACTGCTTAGGAAATGTTCTCATGACAATCTCACGTATGTTGAAATATCTTCTCTTAACAGATTCTCCGCTGAAGTAAGGGTTAACGATTTATTACAGAACGGCATATTCAACTCCTTAAGTGTTATCAACTTGACAAATAATGGTTTAGAACGGGTACCAAGTAGTTTGTTCACAGACTCTATGTACCAAACTATCGATAGACTTTCGAACGTTGATCTTTCCAGGAACAATATTGAGGATATTAGCTTTCTTTACAAATATTTTGATTTCGATGGTAATCTTAACGTTGATTTGACAAGGAATAGAATAACTGAACTATCAAATCTTGACACGAACAAGTTGAAATCGTTTTCTCGGTTAAGAAATGAGGTTAACATAAGAGAAAATCCGCTTATATGTACATGCTACCAAAAATTATTTTACGAATTCATTGCAGAGATTAATGACAAGAAATGGAGGCAATATACATATCTTAAATCAATGCAGTGCTTAGATCAAGAAAGCGATAGAAACTTGAAAAACATATCTGAATTTTCCTTCGAGGGCATGTGTAAGAAAACTCATAGTGTAGTGTGTGTCAAAGAGGGAACATTTGAAAGATACAAATGTTCTTTCATAGGATTTTCGCTAGTTTTACTAACCATTGTCTTCACGTGTTTATTTTCTAAGTACAAATATAAAATTAAGCAACTGTATAGAGTGAAAACTACCGATCAGTGCCATTGTCCAGATAATCCAAAATGTTACGACGCTTTTATTTCATACAGCTCGTCAGATGAACGATGGGTGTACGATGTATTGTGCACGAAACTGAAATCGTTGTTACCAGATATCAATCTTTGCCTGCACCACAAAGATTTTATACCAGGTGCATGCATAGCAGAGAATATCATCAACAGCGTTGAGAATAGCAGGTACACACTGCTTATATTGTCATTAAATTTCATCGAAAGTGAATGGTGCCAAATGGAATTTCAGAAGGCTTTTCATCAAACATTGAAACACCGACGCCACTTATTAGTTTTGCTCATCGAAGACATTGACTTTAGTTTGTTAGACTATGATCTTAGATTTTTCCTGCAAACCTATACATATCTAAAATATTCCGAGAAATTATTCTGGCAAAAACTTGCAGGGACATTACAGATGTCAAAAGATGAGGCTAAGACATCAAGTCACTCAACTAATCAAGTTTTTAATCAACTTCTTCCACCAGACTATGATTCATGTGTATAAAATCAAACATTTATTTATGGCAGTGGCTATTTGACCGGCATCGGCAAAATAGCAAATTTCGGCAAAATAGCAAATTTGCTATTTAGCCAGCACTGATTAAATTGTATCTCAATAATCTCACTGGCATTAAAATGTAAGAATAATGATTAAATATCATTTTTTTTTATTCAAAACCTTTTGTTACTGTTGCTCATATAAACACTTAAACTTCTTATCTAAAAAAATTTAAAAAAAACTTTTGTGTACACATGGAAAATTTGAAAAAAATAAAAAATATGGTGAATCTATTAAGAATAGAAGTGAAGTAATAAGATAAATTTAAAAGTAAAAAGTACAAATACATGTATGATAATAGCCACTTTGTAGCTATACTACATTCTGGAAACTAGTATACTCTTTTCATTTACGGAACCAGCATTGTGATTGTGTTGACGATGCAATGGCAGAATGGTCTTAGCTTTCAGTACCTTGAGAAGACTTGAGTAATACAATTATAATCAAGCGGTTGTCTGGCTTGGTCTTCTGAACATAAACCGTGAAATAATAAAAATTTCATCAGACACATTTTTTTTCAGTATAAGAAAGGAAAGGAAATGGTCCTTTGATTTTTATTATTATATTTGAGAATTTAAAGTTGAAAAAAAAAAGATTAAAACTTAAAATTGTAATTGTATTTATTTTTGTATTTTCTCATTTAAAAAATATCATGGAATTTACACAGACGCTGTTCCTTATTAACCTAGCTTAACCCAATACACATTAGAAATTTGTTTTTCTCTAATTATTTTTTTCTTCAAATTTATTTATCATATATATATTGAGTTACAAAAGTTGATTTTTATCTGCTGAAAATATGACTTTTGTGAGGTCATTTTAAGTCCCAGGAAATTGTGAGAATGCAGGATTTTTCACGATTAACACCAAGCAAGCAACTATTAATATTGTATGTCATGTCTGTTTTATGATGTAGTTTTGCATAACACTATTTTTATCACTGGCAGGATATTTAAACCATAGATTTTACACAGATTTGAAAATCAACTATTTTATAAATATTTTAGAAAAAAATATATTTAATAATGTAATTTACAAATTGTGCTTTTAATTATTATTATAAAGTTATAATTTATTTATTTATGAAATAAAATTGAGAATGGAAATGGGGAATGTATCAAAGAGACAACAACCCGACCAGTTTGATCCAAAAAAACTTCCGTCTGATAACAATTTTGAGTTGCCTTAGTAAGTTATTTACAGCTATACTTAATGAAAGATTATGTCTTTTCTCTGAAGAAACACTCTTGCTAAATGAAAATCAATTTGGATTTCGAAAATCATGCTCGACAACTGATAGTTTGTTTGCTCTATACTCATTTTTTGAAATTTTGAAATATATAAATAAAAAGCTGTTTTGTGCATTCGTCGATTTTGAAAAGGCGTTTGACACGGTTTGGAGAGAGGCTCTCTGGTATAAACTTCTTTTAAATGGTATTAAAGGGAAAATATATAATGTTATTTTAAATATGTATAAAGATATTAAATCCTGTATTACATATAATAAACAGAAATTAGACTATTTCTCATGTGTTATTGGTGTACGGCAAGGTGAGAATTTGTCGCCTTTTTTGTTTGCCTTATTTTTGAACGATTTGCAAGATATTTTAGAAACGGAAAATCTTCAGGGTCTTAACGTGATTTCAGATTTACTAGAAGATAAGTTAAACATTTACCTGAAACTTTTTGTTCTGCTATATGCAGACGATACGGTCCTAATGTCTGAATCAAAAGAAGACTTACAAAAAATATTAAACAAATTTGGAGAGTACTGTAATATATGGAAACTGAAGGTAAATGTTAACAAAACCAAAGTCATGGTATTTTCCAGGGGAAGGCCTTGTGCAGATTAAAATTTTTCCTTAAATGGGGCAGATATAGATATAGTTCATGAATTTAACTATCTTGGTATACTATTTAGCAGGACCGGCAATTTTAGTAAGGCAATAAAAAAGCAAGCAGATAGGCAACAAAAGCAATGTATGAGGTTTTAAAAAGAGGTCGCATTCATCATTTAGCAATTGAATGTCAACTAGAACTTTTTAATAAAATGGAAAATTTAGCCCATTCTTTTGTATGGCTCAGAAGTATGGGGATTTTGTAAAAATATTCAATGTATTGAAAGGGTACAATTACGATTTTGTAAATTGTTACTTAAGTTAAAATCATCCACACCAAACTTTATGATTTATGGTGAACTTGGCATTTTTCCTGTTCAACTAGATATCAAACTAAAAATGATTGCATTTTGGACACGACTTTTATCTGGAAAGGATTCAAAACTGTCTTATTTATCTTATCAATTATTATACAAATTGTCGGTCGACAATCATTTTGAATCGCCATGGTTAAAGTTTTTAAGAAACGTGTTTGATGATACTGGCTTTTCCTATATTTGGACAACTCAGCTTTTTCCTAGCTCAGATTGGCTTATCCCTTCGATAAAGATGCGCCTACATGATCAATTTAGACAGGAATGGCATTCACTTATGTTAAATTCACCGAAATCTATAAATTATAGATTATTTAAGGAGACATTTCAGTTTGAATGTTTTTTTAAATATATTGGAAGATAAAGATATCTATACGCTGTGCAGGTTTAGAACCACAAATCATAGACTTCCTATAGAAACAAGACGGTGGAATGGTATAGAAAAGGAAAAAAGAAAATGTTTGAAATGTAATAATAACTGTATTGGTGACGAATATCATTATATTCTGGAATGTAAATTATTTGAAAATAACAGAAAAAAACTAATTGATAAAAATTTGTGGCAAAGGTCAAATATTTTGAAATTCAAAGAAATAATGAGTTGTACTAACAAGTTTAAATTAGAAAAACTATGTAGACTTATTAACATACTATATAATAAAATATCTTTTCTATCGATCATCCCGCTGGGAAGTCATCAAGAACACAGTATTATTTTATTTAGGGGGTTCACTCGATAGAAGCAAATTTTTATTAGTCTTAACTTCAAGGTTAATCGAGCAAATTTATCTAATAATTGATTTTTACTTTTTCTTTACTTTACACCGAGCTCATGAAGGTCATTATATCTGATTTTATTGCTGTGTCCACAATTGTTATTCTACGTATTTCACCTGTATCGGTGTGGACAATTCCATGTTTATATCACATGACATTTCCGCGGGAAATTCTTCTATTGAGACCGTACAAAGAGATGTAAATTTGGATTAATGCATATGTATTGTGAAATATATTGTTCTCTGTGTATATATTTTTGATGAATTGATAATAACATTTTCTACAACATAGTTAGATGTCAGGTTTGTACACATTTAGTCTCTACTCTAGTCTATATTCAAAACTGAAGCCAGTGAACTGGTCAGTGAAGGGATACATGTGCCTCGTTACACTCAATGTCTCTTACCATAGTTATATCCTACATTGCTCATATTATCAATTTATTATTTGTGTATTACTTATTGTGTATTTCACTAATGTTTATATAATCATTGTATTATGATGTTTTTGTATCAAGTGGACATGATTGGTATAATAAAATAATGTCTAATGTCCAATCTATCTATCTATCTATCTATCTTCATATTTCCGCACTCAGTCACAACTTTGTCTATTACGTGCCGTTGCATGCGTGGCTTATTTACAATTTCATGAATTTAAAAAGAAATAAGTTTGCCGTAATATTACGTTACATTGCATATTGGTGCTTAAACAAAAATAAATAAGTAAAAATAAAACAGTGATTTAATTAAATTTTTTTGTGGATTATTATCCTATGTATATTTCTTGGTAAAACTATGTACATGTTATCACTGGGGTAAAGCTGATGACCGTAACTGCATTCACGGTCATCCCAAGATGTCGGATGAAAAATTAGGTCAGTTTCTGTATTGTCTGTTAAAGTGTTTCTATATCATTTTCTTTACAAATCATACATTGAAACGATGTAAATTTATAAAAGAATCACTCGGAAATCACTAATTACTTCTGAGAAATGTGCATGAAACGGGAAATTCGATTTGAAAAAATCGCCAAGATGACCGTAAATCACAATCGAGATGACCGTAACAGAATCAGCGATTCATAACAAGGCTGACCGTAACTGCTTTAAAGATGACCGTAATTTGTAAATGATGACCGTAACTTTTAAAGGATGACCCTCAATTCTAAGAAATATCCGTATTTATATAACTATCTTTTTGTATCAAATGATTAATCGTGTTGGTATACACATATTAATATGAGAGTTTTATCAGTGAAGGTGAGCTCCAGCAAAGTAGATCCTTAAAATAGTATTGTACGAAAAGCGTATCACAAGGCGGAACGTTGTCAATTTGTATATACAATGTATACAGAAATGTTATTCATACAGTCAGGATTCCACTTCTTCAAAATTATCTCCCCATTACGCGAGTTCATGCTCACAATCGTAGAAATGGAAGCCATTGTAGGGATGACGCTCTGCCAATTTTGCTCTTGAAAACTGATAAATTTATCCACATAGCACCATTACGATCGATCGTTATATGTCAGTTATATTTTAAAAGACAAATGTATCCACTAGCTAATGAGCATTAGTTAATGATCTTGTCTGCATTGATTCAACTTAAAAATATTGTCTGTTCGGATGTCAGATGGAATTTTTGAAAATTCTTAAGCATTTAAAAAAATTCTAATAAAATATTTCGTGGAAGGGCAGACTAAACAATTTTAGTGGTTGAAGATTATAAACCCTAGTTATCACAAACAAGAAAATCATATTTTTTCGAAGATATCCATTTTCATCATCCAAATTAAAAGACTGTCGACAAGTACTTTTAGAAAAAATAGCTATTCGAACACACCTACTCTGTTTTTGTGATTCATTAGATAGGTATCTCACTTGACTCATATATTTCATCTTTTCGTACTGTCATTTTTTTACGTTATAAAGTCAACCTGTAGCTTTGATATATAATAATGATAGAATCTGAAGCGAGATGCTATATAAAATACTCTTGCTTTGTACGTTTTAAAGACAAAATATACACACAAACATGCCCTAACATAAAAAGGTGCACTCGATTTTTCTCTTTTCGATACAATCGTTACCTGTTTTGGGGATTTTTTTTCTTGATTCACATAATGGAAGGGCAGACACGAAAATTTCTGAACTAAAAGATTGATATGTTCTCCGTCCGTGATAAAAAAAAAAAATCGGAGGTTATGCATTTTCTACATCCAACTTATAGATACTATATATAAAAAAAGAAGATGTGATATTATTGCCAATGAGACAACTATCCAGAAAAGACCAAAATGACACAAACATTCACAATTATAGGTAACCGTAAGGCCTTCAACAATGAGCAAAGCCCATACCGCATAGTCAGCTATAAAAGGCCCCGATAAGAACCATGTCGTCGACTTGATATCTTATTGTTTTGCATTACTATGTAATAGATACATTGAAAACTTATGCAAATGGTGTTTTTAAAATAAGAAAATTGCCGTTTTATTTGTTTCTATTAACTTTTGTTAAAATTTTGTTACTATATCAAACATTACAGTTAACATTTATCGCTTTCTCGATACACACAGAGCTTCGATTCTTTTGTTCTTTCAAAAGTGTTTCCGCCTGCATATATCAAGACAAATTAAGATTTTAATCTGCTTCCTCTGGAACCATACACATGGGCTCGATTACCAAATATTCGTATGTATTATTAATGTTTTAATGCTCCATTTATTGGCATTATGTTTTTCTGTTCTGTGCGTACGTTCGTCCGTTCGTCTGTTTGTTTGTCCAGCTTCAAGTTAAATAAAATTGAAACTTAGTACACATTTTCCCTATAGTATGATCTTTTTAACTCTAATGCCAAATTACAGTTTTATCTCATTTTCATAGTCCACTAAACATAGAAAATGATAGTGTAGATGAGGCATCCGTGTACTAGGGACACATTCATGTTTCTTCAAATTTTCGTCGTATCGCTGTCAATTTGTGTTAAAATTTTAACGTCGATATCAATAAATATTTCATTGTTTACGAGAAATATGCAATTTACTATCATTGTTATAAATCATAAATATGGCCAATTATATTATAGTTTAAAAAAAGAATTTATGAAACATATTTATATCCGCTAACCGAGCCCCTATTGCGATCGACAAACTCAACAAAAAAGCTTTGAATACAATACGGATATTTCTTAGAATTGATGGTCATCCTATAAAAGTTACGGTCGTCCTATATAAATTACAGTCAGTCTTTACCAGGGCCGTAACTACATTGAGGCAAATGAGGCAAATGCCTCATGTTAGAAATTTCAAAAAAAAAAAAAAAATGAAACAAAAGATTGTCTTAATATCAAATTGATTTCACAGAAGTGTCTAACAAGAAGCAAGTTCTCTTAACTATCTGGTGTCGTCCCTGCATGTTTTTCGTGATCCATGTTTCTTTTTTACTTTTAGTTTTCAGAGTTGATGGTCTATTGTTTGAACTTCTGTGTCCCGGGTTTGTCTTTTGCTTATTTATTGTCGTACTTTATGACAATAGTTTGAGTGTTGATTTTCATTTGTAAACATGTGGTTTTGCAATGTTGCATGCCCATCGATGTCCAGATATTGTGCGAGAAAATGTTTTAAGAATATACAAGACACAGAAAAAAATGGTCGTTTCTGCATGGAGAATTGAATTTGATATCAAAGAATTCACAACTGGCTACTTTTGGTTGATAAAACTAGATAGCTTACATGGTTTAAATGAAAGTAAGGTCACCAATTTTCCGGTATCAAATAATTTGACAAAAAGCAATAATGTATTGCCATAATATTATGACCATTTCCATTGATGGGTTAAACTTGCATTAAGTCATGTTCAGACCCTTTTACAGAAAATAAAGGAATATGGAGTAAATGTGCACGAAACCTAATCGAACACAAAGTCAATGCATAAAAAATACTAATGATCAATCATTTGGTCAAAGTTGCTGGAGGGTCTTCAACAATAAAAGAATCATTTATACCGTAAAACAGGGTCAAGTGTCCCTAGTGTCGACTTTTAGCAGTACTAGTATTTAAGGCATAATACTGCACTGTCACTATATTTCAATCAAGTCATAAAAATATCACCAAAGTCTAATCACAATACAAGACCAAAACAGACAGACAGATCCGGTATTAATGATTATGAGAATTATGAATTTTGCTTTGTCCTACATATCGGTCTTTTAATGTTGACCATAAAACCTTAAAGTCTTAAAATACAATAAATTTATGTTTTTGCTTTCAGACCAGAATATTGTCGAAAAAAAGCTAAAAATTAATTGCAATTCAATGTCAGAAAGAGTCTGGGAAACGCTCAGAATACACGATTTTGCGTTAGTTTTCTCAGAGCTTATGGGGGCCTTGAGCAGCCCCAGTCCCCTCACCAAAATTTTTTCGCCTCGCTCCGCTCGGCGATATATTTTGCCTCATTATTTGAAGAGGCTAGTTACGGCCCTGTTTACAAATTACGGTCATCCTTTACAAGTTACGGTCATCTTTTTACCAATCACGGTCATCCTTGTTTTATGTTACGGTCATCTTGAAAATATTTTGATTATGATTTACGGTCATCTTAACGATTTTTTCAAATGGAATTTCCCGTTTCATGCACATTTCTCGGAAGTAATTAGTGATTTTCGAGTGATTCTTTTATAAATTTACATCGTTTCAATGTATGATTTGAAAAGAAAATGATATAGAAACACTTAAACAGACAATACAGAAACTGACCTAATTTTTTATCCGACATCTTGGGATGACCGTGAATGCAGTTACGGTCATCAGCTTTACCCCAGTGTGTTATGCAGTTTTTAGAATATTTGTGAAAGAGTAGATATAGAAATCTGGTCTTTGAAGCCGTCAACTGTTGTACAAAGGATTGCTGATGTAAGAAGTAGGTTCCATTGTACTATTGTATGTGGATAAAATGAAAACTTGTACGCCAAATAAATAAATCATTTGTTCTCTAGGCAATAACATAACCCCCATTTTGTATATTCTGTACATACTGATATATGTGTATGTGTGTATTTAACGATACATAGTGTATGCCTGTGTGTATGTATGTTTGTGTATAAGATGTTATTATAAATAAGTTTGTTTTCATTGCTATATGTATGTATATCTCTGTACCACTGTACCTTATGGTTTATGAGAATAAAGATTGGAGAAAAAAAATACAACAGCAGAAGGTCACCAACAGGTCTTCAATATAGCGAGAAATTCCCGCACCCGGAGGCGTCCTTTAGCTGGCCCCTAAACAAATATATACTAGTTCAGCGATAATGAACGCCATACTAATTTCCAAATTGTACACAAGAAACTAAAATTAAAATAATACAAGACTAACAAAGGCCAGAGGCTTCTGACTTGGAACAGGCGCAAAAATGCGGCGGAGTTGAACATGTTTATGAGATCCCAACCCTCCCCCTATACCTCTATCCAATGTAGAAAAGTAAACGCATTTATAACAATATGCACATTTAAAATTCAGTTCAAGAGAAGTCCGAGTATGATGTCAGAAGATGTAACCAAAGAAAATAAACAAAATGACAATAATACATAAATAACAACAGACTACTAGCAGTTAACTGACATGCCAGCTCCAGACTTAAATTAAACTGATTGAAAGATTATGATTTCATAATATGAACATCAGGCACAACCCTTCCCGTAAGGGGTTTAGTATCATACCATCATAACATATATCAGAAGAACATAACCCGTGTCAAGCCAACAACTGTTTTTTTTTAATAAATGTGTTTAGTTCCGATGCAAAGACCCTATAAGTGAATCGATATTAACGCCAAAATATGCAATCTTTAATGACCTGACAACAGTATCGTAACTATATATCCCTTCTTAATAAGTCTATTTAAAGGTTTTGTTAGTTTCTGAGGTGAATACTGACATTTTTGTATTTTTTATTGTACTGTATTTTTATTAATGCTTGATATTGTGATAAAATTAGTTTAAATTATTATTAAGGTTTTTTTATTTTCTACTAATCACATTAATGAACAGTTTTATTCAATGCCGGCTAAATAGCAAATTTGCTATTTTGACGGTGCTGGTCAAATAGCCACTGCCTTTATTTATTTGTGTATGTGATGTTGGTTACTTTCCATGTATTGTAAAACACACTGTTTGCCTGATGCCACTGTGACAAATGTATGTTTTGCATTCGTAAATAAAATTTAAATGATGACGAATTGTACAACATGTACTTCAGTCAACGCTTTCAGGGGCCTTGCATGATGTCTCACATGGGTTCGAAAAGTGAAGAATAAAAATATGCGGATGCAAATCTTGAGATCTCTTTAACGATCTTTAACATTGTTGGGATTTTGAAACACATTACAATAAAATCCCATGACATGTAAAAGAATAGTTTAGAATACATATCATATACATTATTATGTTTACGTCATCATAGTCTCATTCTGATTAAAACCAGCTCCCACTATTCACTTGCGAGACTGTTATAGTCTAGTTATCTTTCTCCTTTTCAATATAGCCCAGTTGATTTGTGAAACAAATGTTCCGACTGTGGTTAAAGCATCACACTTTGCAGAGTTTTAGTTCAAGTACGTCATCGCAAACATTTTAAGCAATGAACCCAATATAAAAAATGAAAATGACTGCTCTGGGCATAAAATCAATGGTAATCATTTAAAAAAAAATTAATAATAAATGACCTTATTTAAATTTGATAATAGTTTGGTTCAAAACCACTGATGACAAAGACTATCATCTGAGAACTTCAGACATTAAAGTGATCGTGGCCATCTTGAATGGTGAACATTTTGAAAACAAGAATTTTCAATATATCATTATTCGCCTTTTTAATAATTTGATATTTGCATTTATACTAACGTTTTGATGCATTTACAACTCGTTTAGCAAATCATTGTTATATATTCCCGAAGTTTTCAAATCAGGCATGTACATGTTGACAAAATAAATGTATCTATTACATTATTTCCTTTTGTAACAGTTTTGCTTAAATAACTTTAAACCATAGAAAATTACATATAGACAATATAATTTATGACAACACTAAGTCAAAACGGATAAAAAATGTAGATATTGAAATCACAGGAGCTGAAAAATCCAATGCAGAAATAGACTGGAAAGAATTATGAAACGGTAAGAGAGGACACGTGAGGATTTGCAATTCCTGGCAGATACCAAAAGAAAAGACAAAGTTATTGGCATTGGTTATAAGCACTTTGGCAAATTGATGCTAGAATACACTGAATTACTTTCTCGCATGAATGCACTTGGAAATTTGGGATGAAGGTCATGGATTGAAGAAACACTCCGGCATCACGAGGCAACAGATCCCTAAATATTTCGTCAGGAAAAAAGAAAACACATTTTTAAGATTGAAGATGAGTAACCAATTGAAAGTTCCAGTAAAATAACCAGACACATTAATGTGACAAATCAACAAGAACAATGACTGCAGGGAGTTATTTTTTGGGGGGTGGGGTGGGGGTGACGATCTCCCCGAAGCATCGACATTTATAATCAACAAAGGAGTACGTGCTTGACTACAAACCATTGTTCTCTAAGCCAAACTCGGTGCTGGAGATTTAATTTCACAGGCGCCACGGTATCATGCTGAATGTTTGTTTAAACTGCACAATAAGGCACTAAGAAAGAATCATAGGACACGGACAGAAAGTCTGGAAACTGATATCAATCGAATTGTGTATGCCGAAACAGTAGAATACAACGACGGCTCAGTCTAGAATAGCTATTGTGCCAATCTTCGAGCGTGCCTATATCCCTTAATTTTACAGTGTACGCCTTGAACAACTTAAGGTTAGAGTTGTCATTGAAGGAATGATTAATAAAACGCTTCTGATTTTTGTTTATACTAGCTGCCATAGAAGGTATGCATGCAGATTAGAAAGGTAGTGTGGTTCTCCTGATTTTCATCGGGTATA